>NC_056434.1:59198617-59211585 GCF_018296145.1 Oncorhynchus tshawytscha | reverse complement strand
TATGGTGGAAAATAAGTATTAAATAAGGATTAAATGCTTCCTATCAAAAGATCCAAGAGGATTGTAATGGGACCTTCCTGGACTATGATCAATTTCACCACTGCACCCCTCTATTAGTTGAACCCGAAAATGTCTGCTCATTGTTCACCTCCAGGTGAGCGTAAATTAAAGCATGTAGGAACCAGAAAGAATGAGAAGAATCGTTCTTGGCGCGCCTGCGTTCTTCCACCGAGTCCGGACTTAAGACTTTCAAATGGCTTGAGACCCTGTACCAGCTGTCTTCTGCGGGGGACTTGGGTGTTCCCTCCATTGCTGTGGATTCCCGTCAGCTACCTCTCCCTGTCCTAGTCAATCAACTGTCTGGGCACAGCCTGGACCACCGTGGCCCCAGTCCGCTGGGCTCATTGCGGCGATTGTGATAGGGAGTTTGATGGTGGGGCATATATCTGTACCTGGGGCAAAAACTTTGTGTTTTCCTGAGGCAAAAGTTCAGGATATCAACAGGTTGCTTCCTGAGGCTGTGCGTCAGTCACCGTGGGCTGATACTGTCATGGTTCATTTGGGCTCGAATTACATTATGAAGGGCAGCTCAGAAAAGCTGAAGATGGATTTTTAAAACTGATTGGGTCACTACTTGACACCAACAAACACCCCATAATATCTGACCCTCTGCCCTCCCCTAAATCACTTTAGACTTGTAGCCCTCTATGACTGGCTACGAGACTATTGCAGCTCTGTGGATGCCAACATTTATTGACAATTTTGATATCTTCTGGGGAAAAAGCTTGAATTATAAGGAGGATGAGATCCACCCAAATCATTTATGTTCCTGGATCCTTTCACAGCATTATATAGCTGTGTTGAGACAATGACTTATCAATGACCCAAGTCCAGCTCATTTAATCCCTACCATTATGTCACTGAGTTGTCATAATGCTTCAGCAAATGTAAATGATCACAGCGGTGTTGGAAGACACAATGCAAGTCATCTAATTTATGTCCTCTTACTGCCCTGATTGCCTCTGCTGATCCTAATGTGATTCTATGCAGTAATCATATGCCAATAACCAGAGTTAGACTGTTAGCACTGAGGTAGTGTGCCCTAGCAGGAAGTCCATTGTGTGAAGGTCACCCAGCACTAACATAAATAACTGAGCATGTCTACATCACCAACTTTAAAGCTTCCCAGTAAAGCAAGAAAAACGATGAAAAGCATCAAGAAAAGGCTTAAAAATAGCCCACATTAACATTTGTAGTTTGAGAAACAAGGTTAATGAAATCAATAATTTGCTAGTAACAGTTACATTCAAATTCACTGGCAATCTCTGAAACTCACTTAGATAATGCCTTTGGTGATACAGTGGAAGCAATACATTGGCTACAAAAAAAATACAGAAACGCCAAAGGTGGAGTGTGGCTGTTTATGTTCAGAACCATTCCTCTTAACCTTAGAGAGGAGTTCCTGTGTTAAATACTGTTGAGTAATATGGTTAGTTTCATCTGCCTCACCACAAACCCATGGTGGGAAACTGCTATAGACCACCAAGGGTGCCTATGGTCAATATCTGGCTAACGTGTGAAATGTGATCATGTCTATCGATATCAACAAGGGCATTGCATGTATGCGATATCAGCAGGGGTACTCCTTAAGGGGTGTATTTTCTGGGAGATTTATGTACTGCCTGGCTTTTACCAGGCTGCCCCTCAAGAAAAAGCTTCAAACTGTAACTAGTGCCTGCAACCCGGTTTAGGTTATCAGTCAACCTATAGAGTAGTTACAAACATCATGGGAATGAAATCATCAACATGTCTAGATAAAATCTTTACTAGTGCTGCCAGAATTTTTTGGAAAGCAGTATCTAAATCCATCAGATGTAGTGATCACATACAGTACCAGTCAAAAGTTTGGACACACCTACTCAATCCAGGTTTTTCTTTATTTAAAAAAAAACTAATTTCTACATTGTATAATAATAGTGAACATCAAACTATGAAATAACACATATGGAATCATGTAGTAACCAAAAAAGTGTTAACCAAATCAATATTTTATATTTGACATTCTTCAAGTAGCCACCCTTTGCCTTGATGACACCTTTGCACCCTATTGGCATTCTCTCAACCAGCTTCATGAGATAGTCACCTGGAATGCATTTCTTTACTTCTTAATGCATTTGAGCCAATCAGTTGTGTTGTGACAAGGTATGAAGGTATAGAAGATAGGGCTGTTTGGTAGGAGCCAAGTCCATATGTCACACACCCTGGCCTTGAAGGCACTTTTGTTCTCTATTTTGGTTAGGTCAGGGGTGTGACTGGGTGGCAATCTATGTTTTTCTATTCTTTGTTGGCAGGCCATAGTTCCCAATCAGAGGAGTCCCCACTGTCGGAGTCGGTGACGATCTACGGTCCGGGTTCCTCCAGCGACGATCCACGGTCCGGTTCCATGGAAGCGGAGGGATCCGCGAGCGGAGCGGGGTCTACGTCCCGAACCGGAGCCACCACCAAGGCTAGATGCCCACCCGGACCCTCCCCCCATAGAGTCAGGTTTTGCGGCCGGAGTCCGCACCTTTGAGGGGTACTGTCACGCCCTGACCTTAGAGAGCCCTTTTATTCTCTATTTTGGTTAGGTCAGGGTGTGACTAGGGTGGGCAATCTATGTTTTCTATTTCTTTGTTGGCTGGGTACCGTTCCCAATCAGAGGCAGCTGTCTATCGTTGTCTCTGATTGGGGATCATACTTAGGCAGCTTTTTCCCACCTGTAGTTTGTGGGATCTTGTTTTTGGTACTGTGCTGTTTAGCCCTACTAGAAGTTACGTTTCGTTTTGTATTTGTTGTTTTTTTCTGTGTTCATTTAAATAAATTAAAATGTACACCTACGACGCTGCACCTTGGTCGGATCCTTCCATCAACGCACATAACACCATATTATGGCAAGAACAGCTAAAATAAGCAAAGAGAAATGACAGTCCATCATTACTTTTAGACATGAAGATCAGTCAATCTGGAAAAATTTCAAGAACTTTTAAAGTCTTGCAAAAAACCATCAAGCGCTATCCAGGAGGCACCAAGACGACATCCTCGTGATTTTTGTTGTAGTTTAAAAGATTTGTTTCATCTGGAGAGATGTATGTTTTTTTCTTACTATTGAGCTATGTTGGAGTGTTTGTGTTGAGCCAAATGCCAATAGAGAATCAGGCTCACCGCAAAACTCAGCTTCCCTGACTGCTTATCTCACCTTTCATGACTCAACCGCCACACATTAGGTGACGAGTGACACATGATAAGCGAAAATCAAGATTCTTCCAGTAGATCAGAGGAACCATTGATAACGCCCTACTACAACACTGACCATACACAGCAGACACCTCAAATAGCTGAGCCGATGAGAAAGAACCTGCCAGTGCCAGCACAAAGGCCTAGTGAGGATGATGATCTTCCTCATGACCCAGTGATCTGCCACCTGGAAGAGTACTCATTAATGGGCGCATGTTTGACGGGGTGGTTGGTGAGCTCTGGCTTACCTGAGCTGCGATTATGGGCCATTAAAATCGACGCTGTCTCGGCATTGCTGACTGCCAGAGATAGGCTGTAAGTTCCATCAATGGACCTATACAGCTGATTGTCCTGCCGTGCCTGCATCCCATTGGCACTGACTTAGTCAGTGGTTAGAACCTGAAAGGACATGTGATGGGAGACTCTCGTAGCGGACAGATACTCACTCCAGCGATCTCTGTGGTTGTGGGCTGCCTGTTGTTAGCCTATTGACATGAGCCCAGGCGTGGAAACATGGTCGTCCACAGGGGAGCAGCAGTGACAGTGAGTGGTGAAGGCCGCCTAACTCACAACTCATTTTCAACATCGAAACGCCTCGTGAGAAGTCAGCCACACACGCGAAGAGAATGTCGTCTCCCCACCTCACAGCCTCACGATGCCCTGGCAGTGATGAGCCCATGGTCACGGAGCTGTCTCACACAGTATCTTGGGGCTCTTGAGGGGCAGGACAACACTGCTGGTTACAGCCTTCAGCCTCAGAGCTGTCGAAGGACAAGATGTGGTGAAGCACTCACTGAGTATGGTTATGTTAGTGAGGAGTGGATGGTGTGATGCGCAACACTGCCACAGATAGTAGTCAGATCTCAGGTCTTACGGAGCACACCTGCCCATTGTCTCCACCAGAATCTGCCTACCACTCCAAAAGGAAGGTGCATTATTGACAGACTGTCCCCAGCGGTGTATTTTCGGTAGATGATGACGGAAGAAGGATGAGCACCAGTTCGAGGTAGTAGTCCTGTTGGGAGATGAGAGTCGCATCCTTTCGCCCTCTGCAGCAGAGGAAATAGCTAGAAAATGTTTCATGACAGATAGACATCGTGAGGTTAAACACAACACAGGAAGGAGCAACCAGGCGCTTAAGGATAGATTTGAAGTTCATCCGAGAGGGACCTGAAGGGATTCTCTCGGTCACTCTCGATGGGGATGTGGAACATCACGACCTGCCCCAGAACAGCAGCCTGGCACTGCAGCATAGAGCTGTTCAGACTTGGGTGGTGCCATGAGGAATGACGGGGAACGCCGACGATCAGGTGAGCCCCCTCTCTCTGCTCATGCAATCCCAGGCGGTCTCTATACTGGTCGCAAGGGGGAAACCAGAATTACAATGGCCTGTAGCCACAGCCAGAGCCATGCCCTGTTGTGCCAGCTCCACCCCCACGCCCTAGAGGAGATTGGTCGCACACTACAAATGGCGGCAGCATCTTATTGGGCTGTCACTGGCGTGGCCAGGCAGTTGTAGACGCAGTGAGTCAATGCCAACGCAGCAGCTCATCGGCCACACCTGTTTGGAACCCTTTGCCTCCCCGTCATGCCTCAGCTATAGCTATGGGAGCCGACCCCCTCCCAAATCGACAGGGTCTGCCATAGAGCAATGCAAACGGAGAGAATCCAGTGGATGCCTGGGGTACTTCTCAAGAGGGCAAACATTAAGTGTGGGAGAAGCATGTCCCAGTTTTTCCCGTCTCGGGACACCACTCTTCTCAACATGCTTTTAATCGTTTTGTTCAAGCGCTCACACAACCCGTCTGTTTGAGGGTGGAATATGCTTGTACGTATCTGTTGAACCTGATATAACCGACACAAGTCCTTCATCAACCGGGACATGAACGGGGTTCCTTGATCGGTTAAAGATAGTCTTGGGGAGGCCCACACGAGAGAACATCAGGAATAACTCCTTGGCAATTCCCTTGACGACATGTTACGCAGGGGTATGGCCTCCGGGAACTTGGTAGCGTAATCTATAACCACTAGGATGTACTCGTGTCCTCTGGCGGATTTTGGGAGGGGTCCGACGAGGTCCATAGCTATGCGTTCAAGGGAGTCTCTATGATGGGGAGAGGAATCAAGGGTTACGTAGGTGTGGCCGTGGAGCTGTACGTTGACATTGATCACACGTCCTACAATACCTGGCCACATCCCGGGTGACCCGGGGCCAATAGAATCTCTGCATGATTCTGTCAATAGTCTTGTCTCGTGCCAGGTGTCCTCCTAGGACGTGGGAATGGGCTAACTGTAGAACTGTATCCCTGTATGGCCTAGGCACCATTAGTAATTCCTGGTTTTCCCCCTTCGTCGTGACCCAGTATAAGAGACCCCGCCTGATTGCATAGTAAGGAAGAGGGGCTCACCTGATCCGTCGACGTTCCTCCCGTCGATCACCTTCACCTTCCTCATGGCCTCCCTTAGGTCTGGGTCTCTATGCTGCGAGGTGCCGAACTGTCCTTTTAATTCCTGGGGCAGGTCGACCTCGGTAGAGGGATGTGGAGGATGTTCCACATCCCCATCAGGGGTGACCGAGGAGAATCCCTTCCAGGTTCCCTCCTCGGATGGAGCTTCAAATCTATCCCTTAGCGCCTGGTTGCTCCTTCCTTCCTGTGTTGTGTTTAACCCTTCACAGGTGTCTTCATCGGTGGTTTCCTGGAATATCTGTCGTAAACGTTGGGTCGCTATTTCTTCCTCTGCTGCAGAGGACGAGGATGCGGCTACGTCTCCTTGTAGGACTACTACCTCGGGCTTGGATTTTCTCTTCTTTCCTGTCCCCCTTCTTCCCGTGCATAACGTCATCTGCCGAAGCTCCTTATATAGGGGACAGTCTCTCCCAATCAATAATGGCACCTTCAGCTGGGGCACTTTCCCTGCCCTGACTGTACACCTTCCTTTTGGAGTGAGAATAGGCAGATTCACAGTGGGGTAATAGTGGGTGTCTCCATGGATACAGGATACGGCTACTTTGTCTGGTAGCAGTGTTGCGTTGGTCACCATCCGCTCCTCTACTAACATAACCATACTTCCCGAGTCGAGAATAGCTACCACATCTTGTCCTTCGACTCGCACCGGAATCTCTGAGGCTGGGGCTATCTCTGCTAACCAACAGTGTTGATCCTGCCCCCTCAAAACAAGATGTGTGGGGTAGGCAGTGATGACTCCGTGACCATGGGCTCATCCTTGCTAGGACATCGTGGGGCATAATGGTTGGGAGACTGACATTTATAACACCGACCCTGCTGTGTGGTGGCTGACTTCTCCGACCTCCGGGGGGCTTGGACGTTTCGGTGGCAGGCGCGCCGGGGTGAGTTGTGGTACGGATTGGAAGACTCCTTCCGTTCCTCTTTGTCACTTTTTAACAACTCCCTGTAGACCGATATGTTTCCACCGCCTGGGCTATGTCGTCGGCTGACAACGGGTTGGCTTGCCCCACAACCCTTTTTAAGTCACTGGGTAATTCTCTCAATATCTTGTCCACTACGAGAGTCTCTATCACATGTCCTACTCCCTTTCCAGGTTCTAGCCACTGTTTCGTCAGTCGTATTAATGCGAAGATCTGGGCACGGACGGGTTGATCAGCTGTATAGGTCCATTGATGGAACTTTACAGCCCTATCTCTGGCAGTCAGCTGGTACCGGGACAGGATCTCGGTTTTTAGTCGCCCATAGTCCGCAGCTTTGCGGGAATCCAGGTCAAAATAGGCTTCCTGAGCCACCCCGGTCAAAAGAGGGCTAATGCGCTCGCCCATTCTGTGGGCGGCCACTCTTCCAAGGTGGCCGTCCTTTCGAAGGTCATGAGGAAGGCCTCAATATCATCCTCCTTGGAGACGAGGTAAGATGGCGTGAGCAGCCGCTCTTGGCTTAACTCTAGGTTCTTCTCATCGGCTCAGCTGTTGTTGCAGGAGTTGTCTGCTGTGCCGTGATCAATTGTTGTAGTAGGGCGTTATCCATCGTTCTTGAATGGTTCCTCCTGGTCTACTGGAAGAATCTTGATTTACTCACTTATCCTTGTGTCACTCGTCCACCTAATACCCGCATCCTCCACCAATGTGAGCGGACCAAGTAATTGGGTGTCACTCTAAAGCGGAAAGGTGGAATAAACGAGTCAGGAGTAGGTTTTCTTGATTGAACACAGTTCTCTATTGAGGGCATTTGGTCAACACAAACACTCCAACATAATCAATGAAAATCTTCTAAGGAAAAAAACATACATCTTCTTCTCCAGATGAAACAAGAACACAATAGGATTATCTTTAAACTACAACAAAAAGTCACGGGATTGTCACCGTCTTAGTGGTTCTTCCTGGATAGCTCCTCTCTCTCGGTGGCCATCTTCCAGAGATAGTTTCCCCCCCTCATCTCTGCTGGTTCCATTCTCTCTCTTATAGGGGAAGGAGAGTATGTCATTAGTACCGTCAGCTGTGCTTAATTGCCTCTGGTTACCTTGTCGGGCTACTATCCATGAGCCCAGCCTGCCCTCTGGTGGTCCTTCCACATAGCGCTTGATGGTTTTTGCAAGACTTTAAAAGTTCTTGAAATTTTCCAGATTGACTGATCTTCATGTCTAAAAGTAATGATGGACTGTCATTTCTCTTTGCTTATTTTAGCTGTTCTTGCCATAATATGGTGTTATGTGCGTTGATGGAAGGATCCGACCAAGGTGCAGCGTCGTAGGTGTACATTTTAATTTATTTAAATGAACACAGAAAAAACAACAAATACAAAACGAAACGTAACTTCTAGTAGGGCTAAACAGCACAGTACCAAAAACAAGATCCCACAAACTACAGGTGGGAAAAAGCTGCCTAAGTATGATCCCCAATCAGAGACAACGATAGACAGCTGCCTCTGATTGGGAACGGTACCCAGCCAACAAAGAAATAGAAAACATAGATTGCCCACCCTAGTCACACCCTGACCTAACCAAAATAGAGAATAAAAGGGCTCTCTAAGGTCAGGGCGTGACAGTACCCCCCCAAAGGTGCGGACTCCGGCCGCAAAACCTGACTCTATGGGGGAGGGTCCGGGTGGGCATCTAGCCTTGGTGGTGGCTCCGGTTCGGGACATAGACCCCGCTCCGCTCGCGGATCCCTCCGCTTCCATGGAACCGGACCGTGGATCGTCGCTGGAGGAACCCGGACCGTAGATCGTCACCGGGGACTCCGGACAGTGGGGACTCCTCTGATTGGGAACCATACCCGGCCAACAAAGAATAGAAAACATAGATTGCCCACCCTAGTCACACCCTGACCTAACCAAAATAGAGAATAAAAGGGCTCTCTAAGGCCAGGGTGTGACATATGGACTTGGTCTTTTACCAAATAGCCCTATCTTCTCTATACCCCCCCCCCCCCATACCTTGTCACAACACAACTGATTGGCTCAAATGCATTAAGAAGTAAAGAAATGCATTCCAGGTGACTATCTCATGAAGCTGGTTGAGAGAATGCCAATAGGGTGCAAAGGTGTCATCAAGGCAAAGGGTGGCTACTTGGAAGAATGTCAAATATAAAATATTGATTTGGTTAACACTTTTTTGGTTACTACATGATTCCATATGTGTTATTTCATAGTTTGGATGTCTTCACTATTATTATACAATGTAGAAATTAGTTTTTTTTAAATAAAGAAAAACCCTGGATTGAGTAGGTGTGTCCAAACTTTTGACTGGTACTGTATGTGATCACTACATCTGATGGATTTAGATACTGCTTTCCAAAAAATTCTGCAGCACTAGTAAAGATTTTATCTAGACATGTTGATGATTTCATTCCCATGATGTTTGTAACTACTCTGGTAGGTTGACTGATAACCTAAACCAGGTTGCAGGCACTAGTTACAGTTTGAAGCTTTTTCTTGAGTGGGCAGCCTGGTAAAAGCCAGGCAGTACATAAATCTCCCAGAAAATACATACCCCTGTTGATACCCCTGTTGATATCGCATACATGAATACCCCTGTTGATATCGCATACATGATCAAGCATTTCACACGTTAGCCAGATACTGACTGTTAGCACTTGGTGGTCTATAGCAGTTTCCCACCATAATGGGCTTCAGGTGAGGCAGATGAAACTAACCATATTACTTCAACAGTATTTAACAGGAACTCCTCTCTAAGGTTAAGAGGAATGTGGTTCTGAATATAAACAGCCACACCTCCACCTTTGGCGTTTCTGTATTTTCTGTAGCCAATGTATTGCTTCCACTGTATCACCAAAGGTATTATCTAAGTGAGTTTCAGAGATTGCCAGAATTTGAATGTAATCTGTTACTAGCAAATTATTGATTTCATTAACCTTGTTTCTCAAACTACAAATGTTAATGTGGGCTATTTTTAAGCCTTTTCTTGGATGCTTGATTGTTTTTCTTGCTTTACTGGGAAGCTTAGCAGATGTAGACATGCTCGGGTTATTTATGTTAGTGCTGGGTGACCTTCACACAATGGACTTCCTGCTAGGGCACACTACCTCAGTGCTAACAGTCTAACTCTGGTTCATTGGCATATGATTACTGCATAGAATCATTGTAGGATCAGCAGAGGCAATCAGGGCAGTAAGAGGGACATAAATTAGATGACTTGCATTGTGTCTTCCAACACCGCTGTGATCATTTACATTTGCTGAAGCATTATGACAACTCAGTGACATAATGGTAGGGATTAAATGAGCTGGACTTGGGTCATTGATAAGTCATTGTCTCAACACAGCTATATAATGCTGTGAAAGGATCCAGGAACATAAATGATTTGGGTGGATCTCATCCTCCTTATAATTCAAGCTTTTTTCCCCCAGAAGATATCAAAATTGTCAATAAATGTTACATCCACAGAGCTGCAATAGTCTCGTAGCCAGTCATAGAGGGCTACAAGTCTAAAGTGATTTAGGGAGGGCAGAGGGTCAGATATTATGGGGTGTTTGTTGGTGTCAAGTAGTGACCCAATCAGTTTTAAAAATCCATCTTCAGCTTTTCTGAGCTGCCCTTCATAATGTAATTCGAGCCCAAATGAACCATGACAGTATCAGCCCACGGTGACTGACGCACAGCCTCAGGAAGCAACCTGTTGATATCCTGAACTTTTGCCTCAGGAAAACACAAAGTTTTTGCCCCAGGTACAGATATATGCCCCACCATCAAACTCCCTATCACAATCGCCGCAATGAGCCCAGCGGACTGGGGCCACGGTGGTCCAGGCTGTGCCCAGACAGTTGATTGACTAGGACAGGGAGAGGTAGCTGGACGGGAATCCACAGCAATGGAGGGAACACCCAAGTCCCCCGCAGAAGACAGCTGGTACAGGGTCTCCAAGCCATTTGAAAGTCTTAAGTCCGGACTCGGTGGAAGAACGCAGGCGCGCCAAGAACGATTCTTCTCATTCTTTCTGGTTCCTACATGCTTTAATTTACGCTCACCTGGAGTCGAACAATGAGCAGACATTTTCTGGTTCAACTAATAGAGGGGTGCAGTGGTGGAAATTGATCATAGTCCAGGAAGGTCCCATTACAATCCTCTTGGATCTTTTGATAGGAAGCATTTAATCCTTATTAAGTTCAAGGCGCCTGGTCAAATTTTGTATTTCTTCATGAAGAATAATATCCCTTTCTTTAGCTGCATCAAGCTCAATACTTTTTTCACAAATTAAGGTATCCATCGGACCTTTCTCTGTGACAACTACGAACATATCGCATATTCTACACTTAATAGCAGGCGAGTCCCCAGCAGATTCTAAGCAGTTTTCACTGTTGAACGCTGACAGTCCAAGGGAACAAACATTTCCCTTAGATGCTTCCTCCATGGCCACTGAAGCCCTGCACAACTGTGTTGTTGTCTGTCTCTAGTTGAATGTGAAGGGCGAGAGAGAAGCACAGGGAGGTGGGTGATGGCTGGGTCGGTCGTCAGTGGCAAGTTGCCGGCTGTTCCTTGCTACTCACCGGCCCAGCTGTGTTTGGTGTAGGCTCTCAGAGCTGTGTTGGGTGTGTCCCCAGTGCCTTTAGTAGTTCTATAGAGAGTGTTGTATGAGTTGAGCTCTTGGTAGCCTTGCTCGGTTGTTGGTATCCAGGTACTGAAGCGTCCGGGGTGAAATCGTTGAATGAAAAAAGTTAAGTGAGGAAAAAACTAAGACTTTGGTAAATGTGTAAAATGCAGAGTTTTGATTAAACTGTTATTAAAAGTAAAAAACTACAGGTTTGGCAGGTAGTCAAGTTGCAACAAACAGCACAGCAGCACGACAATGCGGAAATATGACATTTACTGTATGTGCTTATGAACAAGGTTCAGAACCACTGACCTAAATCATTCCTATCACCTACAGTGGGGCAAAAAAGTATTTAGTCAGCCACCAATTGTGCAAGTTCTCCCACTTAAAAATATGAGAGAGGCCTGTAATTTTCATCATAGGTACACTTCAACTATGACAGACAAAATGAGAAGAAAAAAATCCAGAAAATCACATTGTAGGATTTTTAATGAATTTATTTGCAAATTATGGTGGAAAATAAGTATTTGGTCAATAACAAAAGTTTCTCAATACTTTGTTATATACCCTTTGTTGGCAATGACAGAGGTCAAACGTTTTCTGTAAGTCTTCACAAGGTTTTCACACACTGTTGCTGGTATTTTGGCCCATTCCTCCATGCAGATCTCCTCTAGAGGAGTGATGTTTTGGGGCTGTTGCTGGGCAACACGGACTTTCAACTCCCTCCAAAGATTTTCTATGGGGTTGAGATCTGGAGACTGGCTAGGCCACTCCAGGACTTTGAAATGCTTCTTACGAAGCCACTCCTTCGTTGCCCGGGCGGTGTGTTTGGGATCATTGTCATGCTGAAAGACCCAGCCACATTTCATCTTCAATGCCCTTGCTGATGGAAGGAGGTTTTCACTCAAAATCTCATGATACATTCATTCTTTCCTTTACACGGATCAGTCGTCCTGGTCCCTTTGCAGAAAAACAGCCCCAAAGCATGATGTTTCCACCCCCATGCTTCACAGTAGGTATGGTGTTCTTTGGATGCAACTCAGCATTCTTTGTCCTCCAAACACGACGAGTTGAGTTTTTACCAAAAAGTTTTATTTTGGTTTCATCTGACCATATGACATTCTCCCAATCTTCTTCTGGATCATCCAAATGCTCTCTAGCAAACATCAGACGGGCCTGGACATGTACTGGCTTAAGCAGGGGGACACGTCTGGCACTGCAGGATTTGAGTCCCTGGCGGCGTAGTTTGTTACTGATGGTAGGCTTTGTTACTTTGGTCCCAGCTCTCTGCAGGTCATTCACTAGGTCTGTGTGGTTGTGGGATTTTTGCTCACCGTTCTTGTGATCATTTTGCCCCCACGGGGTGAGATCTTGCGTGGAGCCCCAGATCGAGGGAGATTATCAGTGGTCTTGTATGTCTTCCATTTCCTAATAATTGCTCCCACAGTTGATTTCTTCAAACCAAGCTGCTTACCTATTGCAGATTCACTCTTCCCAGCCTGGTGCAGGTCTACAATTATGTATCTGGTGGCTCTTTGGGCTTGGCCATAGTGGAGTTTGGAGTGTGACTGTTTGAGGTTGTGGACAGGTGTCTTTTATACTGATAACAAGTTCAAACAGGTGCCATTAATACAGGTAACGAGTGGAGGACAGAGGAGCCTCTTAAAGAAGAAGTTAAA
>NC_056434.1:59111124-59198517 GCF_018296145.1 Oncorhynchus tshawytscha | reverse complement strand
AATTAATTCATTAAAAATCCTACAATGTGATTTTCTGGATTTTTCTTTCTTCTCATTTTGTCTGTCATAGTTGAAGTGTACCTATGATGAAAATTACAGGCCTCTCTCATATTTTTAAGTGGGAGAACTTGCACAATTGGTGGCTGACTAAATACTTTTTTGCCCCACTGTATATTGTTTGATATTACTAATTTAACCCAAGGTTATTCAATCTTGGAGGACATATACCCCAGCCTCTTGGCCTCACAAAATTGTCTTACACTTTGTGAGGAGGGGGGAGAACTCAACCGTGACACACGATCATAACTCAGCCTTGACCATAGCGCCTTATAAAACACACAAGCCCTGTTACCTTATAAAGGGGCAGTAAAAAAAACACGCAGGGGGCTTTCATTTACTCTCAGTCACACTGGAGTCTTTGAATTCTCTTCATTCCTCATGGTGGGATTCACCTCTGACCTATTGTCTATGTGCACTTCTGTTTGTCTCACTTTCGCTCTCTCGCTCTCCCGTTCTCCCGTTCTCTCTCATTTATGATTGTAAGTTTCAATTTTGTTCCGCTGATTTTAGTATCTCTACTGTAGACCCTTAGACACAGGCTGCCATCCATTTTAAATCCTTCTGACAGTTTTGTACAGACTCGAGCAAAAAAACAGTGTTTATTTTACACCGCTGGAAAATCTAACAAGCTGGCAGCAGTTGTAGGGGGATTCCATGTGTGGAGACACCTCATAGGGCTTTCCTTGACATCTAGTTTATTCCTACACCTACGCACCACACAAAACCCCTCACACACACACACACACACACACACACACACACACACACACACACACACACACACAGTTAATAGCTAGTTTGTGCTTGTCTTGGACAAAGACAAACAGTGGGTAGTTATACATGAATTATGTTATGACATTAAATACAAGGAGAGTAAAGAAAAACAACCGTGCTTTTGCTAAGTTCTCCACATGTGTTTGATCTGAAGCTTTCTGAAGGAGCCCTGTATCTGAGGCACGCACAAATAAGCACACACTCAAGTGACCACATCAGCTCCACCTTACCTGACACCCTGGATCTACACCAATTTGAATACCGCCCCAACAGCTCCACGGTTGATGCAATCGCTATTGCTCTACACACTGCCCTATCCCACCTATACAAGAGAAACACCTATGTGAGAATGCTGTTCATCAACTACACCATAGTCCCCTCTAAGTTCGACACTAAGCTTAAGGCCCTGGGAAAAAAAACCTCCCTCTGCAACTAGATCCAAGACTTCCTGACAAGCAGACCCCAGATGTTGAGGTTGGGCAACAACACCTCTGCCACGCTGACCCTCAACAAGGGGGCCCCCCAGGTGTGTGTGCTCAGCCCCCTCCTGTACTCCCTGTACACCCAGAACTGCGTGGTCACGCATGACTCCAACGCGATCACTACGTTTGCAGACGACATGACGGTGGTGGGCCTGATCACCAGAGGCGACGAGACAGTTAGAGAGGAGGTTAGATCCAGGGCAGAATGGTGCCAGGAAAACAGCCTCTCCCTCAACATCATCAAAACCAAGGAGCTGATCGTGGACTAGGCCTACAGGTAACGGGGGGAAATGGGGAGGATGTATTTATTATTGTTGTATTTAAAATTTTCTGTGTCCCTGAAATCACTTTCCACTGTGTTAGTTTGTAGTAATTATCTTTTAAGAAAGCCACCCCTTCCCACAATGTTTTGAGTGGGAAAACAACGGTGCAAAGCTAAAAAAATATGTATTATGATGTTAGTCTGCCTGTCTCACTCATACATTTCCACCCTGTTAAGCTTCATTATATATTATGTTATATTTAAATAAAAAATATAGAAGTTCAAATCCTCTCCAAGTATTTAAAGTTTTGCTAGATCAATCTCAATCACCTACAGAGTGAAGACTAATGTCTACCTCTTTGGGTTCCACCCTATAGACTATGCACCTAACAGGTTGGAAATGTGGATTTAAGTGAATGAGCTTACATGTCAAACATGTTATTTTTCTTTTTCATTATTTTTTTTTATATATTATTTTTTTATTATATATATATATATATATATATATATGTGTGTGTGTATATCCAGTACAAGTCAAATGTTTGGACACATATACTCATACAAGGGTTTTAATTTATTTGGACTATTTTCTACTTTGTAGAATAACAGTGAATAAAACAAAACTATGAAATAACACGTATGGAATCATGTAGTAATTTGATATTTTATATTCTACATTGTAGCCACCTTTTGCCTTGATGACAGCTTTGCACAATCTTGGCATTCTCTCAACCAGCTTCACCTGGAATGCTTTTCCAACAGTCTTAAAGGATTACCCACATATGCTGAGCACTTGTTGGCTGCTTTTCTGTCACTCTTTGGTTCGACTCATCCCAAAATATCTGAATTGGGTTGAGGTCGGATGATTTTGGAGGCCAGGTCCTCAGATGCAACACTCCATCACTCTCCTTCTTGGTTAAATAGCCCTTATACAGTCTGGAGGTGTGTTGGGTCATTGTCCTGTTGAAAAACAAATGATAGTCCAACTAAGCGCAAACCAGATGGGATTGCGTATCACTGCAGAATGCTGTGGTAGCCATGCTGGTTAAGTATGCCTTTAATTCTAAATAAATCACCAACAGTGTCACCAGCAAAGCACCCCCACACCATCACACCTCCTCTTCCATGCTTCACGGTGGAAACTACACATGCGGAGATCATCCGTTCACGTACTCTGCGTCTCACAAAGACACGGTGGTTGGAACCAAAAATCACAAATTTGGACTCATCAGACCAAAGGACAGATGTCTGGTCTAATGTCCATTGCTTATGTTTTTAGGCCCAAGAAGTCTCTTTTTATTATTGGTGTCCGTTAGTCGTGGAATGACAATAGGAATGACCCAGCTGTCTCCCTGCACAGACCTTCACCTTAGAGACTATTTGCACTTCAGAGACCATCTACAACTTAGTGATTATAACTACATACACATCCATACCTTACACACAAACATACACACAAACATACACACACAAAAACCCATAAACACACACACACACACACACAAAAACCCATAAACACGCACACACACACACACAAAAACCCATAAAAACACACACAAAAACCCATAAAAAAACACACACACACACACACACACACACACACACACACACACACACACACACCTGCTCCTTATTCACTCAGGCTACTGAGCCCACTGATCCCAGTCACACAGAACTACCCTACGCCTTGACCTCTTTTCCCTTTCTCTCTCCAGATGAAGTCCTGCGACTAGTGATGTCCAGCCGCTCAACAACCTGCTCACTTGACATTGGGGGTTTAGACCAAAGCCAGTGGGGGAGTCCGGGGCATTCTCCAACGGCCCAAAAAATAGAATTTCAACAGCTAAATGCATGAATTTGGTACAGTTTGAGATGAACATTAAGAGATTAGAACATTGAGAGATCTTTTTCAGGTAAATTGCACCATCCAACCTGCCACAGCAGACACTGCCAGTATTCAACTACAGTTGCTACTGTGGGTACTCTCTACTCTGGAACACTCTCTGCTGTGGAACACATAATGTACATCTACAAAAACCACTCAACAACTTCAAACAGACTCTGACCTGTCCAATGAGACAAACTGATTAAAGAATCCCACAGTACCAAACACGCTCTCTCTCTCTCTCTCCCCGCTCTCTCTCTCTCTCTCTCTCTCTCTCACACACACACTCTCTCTCACACACACACACACACACACACACACACACAGTAATTAGAATCCATAGAGCAGGCTTCCCGAGTGGTGCAGTGTTGCGACGTCATCACAACCTGGGGTTCGATCCCGGGAGTCCCATAGGGCGGCGCACAATTGGCCCAGCGTTATCTGGGTTAAGGGAGGGTTTGTCTGGTGGGGCTTTACTTGGCTCATCACGCTCTAGCAACTCCTTGTGGCACGCTGGGCCACTGCAGGCTCACTCGTCGTCAGATGAACAGTGTTTCCTCCGACACATTGGTGCAGCTGGCTTCCGGGTTAAGCGAGCGGGTGTTAAGAAGAGCGGCTTGGCGGGTCATGTTTCAGAGGACGCATGACTCAACCTTCGCCTCTCCCAAGTTGCAGCTATGAGACAAGATCATAAATCACAAAAAAGGGTTAAAAAATAAAATAATCAGTTTTATAGCCACTATAGCCACTTAGTAGCAGCGGTGATCCGGTGCCAAGGTCCAGAGCTTACGGCAAGGATCCGGTGGAGTAGTGTGTTCTAGCCGTGTTTGAGTGGATTCCGGGTGAACAACTGAGTAGGCCGGGAGGTGGGCCTCAAGGATTGCTTCGGGACTGGGTAACTCGGTGGGTGCTAGCTAGCTGTGAAGATCAGGAGAATGGTCCAGGGTTTAAGGCAGGAATCCGGCGTTGTAGTGGAGAGACAGTCCGTTACTGGTAGGCTGGCGAGTATTATCCAAGAAAAAAAAAAGGGCTGGTACCTGTGCAGAAGGTAAAGGCTGCTAGCAGTGGCTAACAATGACTAAATAGCTTGTAGCTAATTAGCTGGTTAGCTTCTGGTGGCTAGGTGGTTCTTGCTATAAGGTCTAGAAATTCAAAATAATAGCGGTTCTGTATCACATTGGGTGAGGCAGGTTACCGGAAGTTATAATTGAACTAAAATGGAGGAAAGATTGAAAATCTAATTTAAATATATACAAAAAAGACGAAAAAATACAAAAGTACACGAGAGAACGAACAAAACACGTCTGCACTGCTACACCATCTTGGAATCCGTTAGTTGGTGATGTGGACACCAACGAACTTAAAACTCTCGACCTGCTCCACTGCAGCCCCGTCAGTGTTAATGGGGGCCTGCTCGGCCTGCCTTTTCCTGTACTCCACGATCAGCTCCTTTGTCTTGCTCACATTGAGGAAGAGGTTGTTGTCCTGAAACCACACTGCCAGTTCTCTGACATCCTCCCTATAGGCTGTCTCATCGTTGTCGGTAATTTGTATAAGTGCTGTCCTTGTTGAATGTCCTTACCTATAAGCGCGCTGAAAGTCTTTTGTCACTTTGTTTACTGTAAAATATCATTGTATCTGTTCGAACACCATTTTTTCCAAAAGTTTACTAAGGGTAGGTAACAGGCTGATTGGTCGGCTATTTGAGCCATTAAGGGACCTTTACTATTCTTAGGTAGCTGAATTAATTTAGCTTCCCTTCAGGCCTGAGGGCTTAAAATTCTAAGCTTCCAGTAAAACAATGAAAAAAAATCAAGTATCCCAGAAAAAGAAAGCAACCACATTAACATACAGTATGTAGCCAAGGACCAAGATTCATGAAGTCAATAACTTGCTGGTAACCGATGACATTCATATTCTGACAATCTCTGATACTCACTTACTGTAGATCATACCTTGATACGTTGCTAGCAAGACATGGTTATAAGATCTACAGAAAATGCAGAAATGGCACTTGGGCGGTGCTGCAGTCTATATTAAGGATGACATTCCTGTAAAGCTTAGAGAGGATCTCATGTTAAATACTATTGAAGTAATATGGCTACAGGTTCATCTGCTTAACCTAAAGCCCATTCTGGTGGGACGCTGCTATATACAACCAAGTGCTAACAGTCAGTATCTGGATAATATGTGGGAAATGCTTGATAATGTATGTGATATCAACAGATAGGTATACTTTCTGGGTGATTTCAATATTGACTGCCTCACATCAAGCTGCCCACTCAAGAAAAAGCTTCTAACTGTAACTGGTGCCTGCAACCTGATTCAGGATATCAGTCAACCTACCAGGGTAGTTACAAACAACACAGGAATGATATCATCAACATGTATTGATCACATCTTTACTAATGCTTCAGAGATTTCCGTTAAAGCAGTATCCAAATCCATTGGATGTAGTCATCACAACATAGTAGCCATATCTAGGAAAACCAAAGTTCAAAAGGCTGGGACTAATATAGTGTATAAGAGATCATACAATACGTTTTGTAGTGATTCTTATATTGATGATGTAAATAATATTTTATGGTCTGTGGCATGTAATGAGGAGCAACCAGACGCTGCACTTGACACATTTATAAAATAGCTTATTCTAGTTTCTAAGAAGCTTGCACCAATTAAGAAAATTACTGTAAAAACTGTTAAATCCCCTTGGATTGATGAGGAATTCAAAAATTGTATGGTTGTGAGAAATGAGGCAACGGGTATGGCAAATAAGTCTGGTAGCACAACCGATTGGCAAATGTCAAAGATAAATGTCATAAAGAATGATAGTAAAAAGCTTTGGAGCACCTTAAATGAAATTTTGGGCAAAAAGGCAAACTCAGCTCCATCATTCATTGAATCAGATGTCTCATTCATCACAAAACCCACTGATATTACCAACTACTTGCATGATTTCTTCAGGCACCAGTACTCAGCAAACTGGATGCAGTTTATCACAGTGCCATCCGTTTTGTCACTAAAGCACCTTATACCACCCACCACTGCGACTTGTATGCTCTAGTCGGCTGGCCCTCGCTACATATTCGTCGCCAGACCCACTGGCTCCAGGTCATCTACAAGTCCATGCTAGGTAAAGCTCCGCCTTATCTCAGTTCACTGGTCACGATGGCAACACCCATCCGTAGCACGCGCTCCAGCAGGTGTATCTCACTGATCATCCCTAAAGCCAACACCACATTTGGCCGCCTTTCATTCCAGTTCTCTGCTGCCTGTGACTGGAACGAATTGCAAAAATCGCTGAAGTTGGAGACTTTTATCTCCCTCACCATCTTCAAACATCTGCTGTCTGAGCAGTTAACCGATCGCTGCAGCTGTACATAGTCTATCGGTAAATAGCCCACCCATTTTTACCTACCTCATCCCCATACTGTTTTTATTTATTTACTTTTCTGCTCTTTTGCACACCAATATCTCTACCTGTATATGACCATCACTCCAGTGTTATTAATCTGCAAAATTGTAATTATTTGCCTACCTCCTCATGCCTTTTGCACACAATGTATATAGACTCCCCTTTTTTTTCTACTGTGTTATTGACTTGTTAATTGTTTACTCCATGTGTAACTCTGTGTTGTCTGTTCACACTGCTATGCTTTATCTTGGCCAGGTCGCAGTTGCAAATGAGAACTTGTTCTCAACTAGCCTACCTGGTTAAATAAAGGTGAAATAAAATAAAAAATAAAAATTGGCAAGACTAGCAAACGTAGGCATGACAAGCCAGCAATAAACGACCAAATTATGAGAGACAAGCAATGTCATTTTGAATTCTGTAAAGTCAGTGTGGAAGAGGTGAAAAAATGACTGTCTATCAACAATGACAAGCCACTGGGGTCTGACAACTTGGATGGTAAATTACTGTGAATGATAGAGGACAACATTGCCACTCCTTTTTGCCATATCTTCAATTTAAGCCTACTAGAAAGTGTGTGCCCTCAGGCCTGGAAGGAAGCAAAAGTAATTCCCACTACCTAGAATAGTAAGGCCCCCTTTACTGGCTTATAGGGAAGGACATTCAACAAACACAGCACTGACGCAAATAACTGATGATTGACTGAGAGAAATTGATGATAAAAAGATTGTGGGGGGTTTGTTAGACTACGGTGAGTCTTCTGACATTATCGATCATGGCCTGCTGCTGAGAACAGTTATGTGTCGTGGCTTTTCACCCCCTGCTATATTGTGGATACAGAGTTACCTGTCTAACAGAGCACAGATGGTGTTCTTTAATTGAAGGACTCAACACAATACACGTCGGATGACTCAACACTATACACGTCGGATGACTCAACACTATACACGTCGGATGACTCAACACTATACACGTCGGATGACTCAACACTATACACGTCAGCTACTACAGCGACTGGAATGACTGCAACACTTAACAAAGAATGGGTGGCAAGGAATGAGTTAGTCCTAAATATTTTTTTAACTAAAATCATTCACTAAACCCTAAACCTCCACTAAATCTTATCATGAATAATGTGGAAATTGAGGAAATGAAGGTGACTAAACTGCTTGGAGTAACCCTGGATAGTAAACTGTCAGTCAAGACATATTGATACAACAGTAGCTAAGATGGGGAGAGGTCTGTCCATAATAAAGCAAAAAAAACATCATTTTTTCCATCATAATTTGCAAATAAATTCAATAAAAATCCTACAATGTGATTTTCTGGATTTTCTTCTCATTTTGTCTGTCATAGTTGAAGTGTACCTATGATGAAAATTACAAGCCTCTCTCATATTTTTAAGTGGGAGAACTTGCACAATTGGTGGCTGACTAAATAATTTTTTGCCCCACTGTATATATATATTGTTTTAATTTAACCTTTATTTAACTAGACAAGTCAGAACAGACTATGGGAGGCGTACAGTGGATGTAACGTTGAAGATCTGACGTTGTTCAAAGGTACAAATTCAACATACTATTTTATGCAAGGTTTGACTATGTTGAAAATTAGTTACAATTATGAAATAATCTCGCGGTTGAAATATCACCCTCAAAACAACAGTTTACCTTTGATTACTTTTTTCAAATCCAATGTATTTTCCATGTAGATTCCACGTCACAATACATTGACAAAACCACACCCAGTGGGATGTGAACTCGCTTGTTTGTCACACTTGAACTACAGGGGTTTGCATAAGGGGGATAGGACTACTTTTGACCAGAGCCCTATGAGCCCTGGTCAAAAGTGCACTACATAGGGAATAGGGTACCATTGGAGACACACTGGGTCTGAGTCAAATTGTCACACCTGCTGTAAAACCTCCACATCTGACAACAATTATTCCCCAGTTCAAAGCTCCCTACCATTACCATCACTACCACAACCACAACAGTAATCCCACCAAAGTCGACCAGGACTCATCAATCTTCTGCTGTCTCCTGTCTGTCGATGCTCTGACACAGTGGGAGAAGAGGGAACTGGTGAGAAAATACACACACATGCACCATACATATGTCAAAGTGTGTGTGTGTGTGTGTGTGTGTGTGTGTGTGTGTGTGTGTGTGTGTGTGTGTGTGTGTGTGTGTGTGTGTGTGTGTGTGAACGTGAAAGCTGGCGTTCATGCTGTGTTCTTCCCAGAGTTTATTTTGCTTTCTGCTCTGACATGTTATGTGTTCTTTTATCTGTGGATAACGTATGAAGGCCTTTCTTAAAACAGTCTCACATTTGGCAAGGCGAACTCAGTTTATTTGGCTTTGTTCTGGGATGTGGAGGAGAACCCCGTATATACGTCTGTCAAACCCCTAAACCTCTCTATAACTAACTATAGCCCACTGTTCTGAGGGGGTGTCTCTTGGATAAGGTTCTTGTAAGGTTGGAGTGTAGTGCTGGCTGTAGTCCTCCAGGTTTGGCCTTTTCTCTGCTGTTCAATTCCCAGCTCACCCCAACGCCCAGTGGGTGTGTTTAGATCATGCCCAGCATGATCCTCTCATCCACAAAGCCTGCTTCTTCACAAGGCAGGGGGAGAAGGAGGGAGAGCGAGAAAGCGAGAGAGAGAGAAAGAGAAAGAGAGAGAACGCCACTGGGTTTGGAGTAATTCAAATTAACTCAGGGTCATATGAGTTTCTCTCTTCCCTAGTCAATTCCATTCAGAAATGCTTCATTGGCATGACAAAAGTATTTGTATTACTGTAGTCTCTCTCTCTCCCTCTCCTAATGAAACTGTAATGAAAGTGTCGCAGGAGGGACTGTGGTAAGAATAGAGAGTAGTAAATAGAGTAACTAAATGAAAGTATGAATAGAGACTAGCAAATAAAGTAGCTAATCAAAAGTAAGAATAGGGAGTATCAAGCTGAACTAAACTAAACCACCGTATGAGAGGTTGGCCACTCAACAGTTCCCATGGGAATAAGATCGTAGTATCCCAGCCCCTCACTACAAATACTTTCCGCCAGAGAAGATGTTAATTGTGATAATGGCGACAGAGGGGGATGACTGCTGTCTTACGGGCTCCTAACCAACTTAGCTATTTTGTTTGTTTTTTTGCATTGTTTAACTGTTTTTTTGTACATATGTTGCCGCTACTGTCTCTTATGACCGAAAAGAGCTTCTGGACATCAGAACAGCGATTATCACCTCGAGCTGGACAAATATTATTGGCCAATGTGCAATAATTGGACAGCAGACTGGACGATCTACAATTATGACTACCTACCAACGGGACATTAAAAACTGCACGGAGAAGCTAGCTGGCTTCTCCATGCATCGGCAGGACAGAGCAGCTACGTCTGGTAAGATAAGCGGCGGGGGTGGTGTGTCTATTTGTCAATAGCTACTGGTGCGCAATGTCTAATATTAAGTCTCAAGGTAATTGCTCGCCTGAGGTAGAGTACCTCATGATAAGCTGTAGACCACAGTATCTACCAAAGATAGTTCTCATCTATATTATTCGTAGCCATCTGTCAGAGGAAGGCACCAACAATTGGGGAGAGGAAGGCACCAAAAAGACTCCAGTCACCAACGTCATGGACTGTTCTCTTTGCTACCGCACGGCAAGCAGTACCATACCGCCAAGTCTAGGACCAAAAGGCTTCTTAACAGCTTCTACCCCCAAGCCATGAGACTGCTGAACAATTATTAATCAAATGGCCACCCAGACTATTTTATTTAACTTTTATTTAACCAGGTACGACCCATTACGACCCAAGAGGATAAAATCCTCTTTTGCGACAGCCACCTGGCAAGAAGGCAAACAGGGAAATAGCAGCATGTACATAAAATATTACAGAAAAATACTAAATACACACAAAAGACAAAGTGTCACAAGTTACAGATACAATTGAAGATTAGAAACAACTGCAGCTATC
The DNA here is from genome assembly GCF_018296145.1 of Oncorhynchus tshawytscha. Lineage (NCBI taxonomy): Eukaryota > Metazoa > Chordata > Actinopteri > Salmoniformes > Salmonidae > Oncorhynchus > Oncorhynchus tshawytscha. The sequence continues at coordinate 59,187,674 of NC_056434.1, read as the reverse complement.
ACAAACAGTGTTGTCTTATTAAAAACAGACAAGGACACCAACTCCCCTTACTTAATATCTTTTGAAACATGTTCCAGGATGAAGGGGCATTATGGGAAAAATATTGTTTCCCTATCTCAGTTCTAGTGTTAGGCAAAGACAAGGACAGCAGTGACTGCGAACGAAGACTGTATTGAGTGACTGATCTGGTCAGTAAGGAACAGAGATACAAAGGGAGTTGTCCTGTCAAAGCTTTGTACACAAAAGTGTACCAGTGCTTTAGCCTCCTGGTGGAGAGAGAGGTCTATTGTACGATAGCATACAAATCACAGTGATGGGTGAGTGATCGAGCATTTGTAATAAATCTTGATACACTGTCACGCCCTGGCCTGAATCACCCACCACAACAGGACCAAGCGGCGGGGTGACAGGCAGCGGCAGCAGGAGCAGCGAAATCCAGATTTCTGGACATGGGAGGAAATCTTGGACGGTAAAGGACCCTGGGCACAGCCAGGAGAATATCGCCGCCCCAAAGAAGAGCTGGAGGCGGTGAAGGCGGAGAGGCGCTGGTATGAGGAGGCAACACGGCGGCGTGGATGGAAGCCCGAGAGTCAGAATGTCCCCCCAAAAATGTCTTGGGGGAGGCACACAGGGAGTATGGCGAAGCCAGGTAGGAGACCTGCGCCAACTTCATCTGCTTACCTACCGGGGGTCTAGAGAGACCGGGCAGGCACCGTGTTATGCTGTGGTGTGCACGGTGTCTCCAGTGCGGGTGCATTGCCCGGTGCGCTACATTCCATCTCCCCGCATTGGACGGGCTAGAGTGGGCATCCAGCCAGGACGGATGGTGCCGGCTCAGCGCTCCTGACCTCCAGTGCGTCTCTTCACCGGCGCTTAGTCTCTTCTCTACCTATGATAAAAATGACAGGCCTCTCTCATCTTTTTAAGTGGGAGATCTTGCACAATTGGTGTCTGATTAAATACTTTTTTGCCCCACTGTAACTACCTAAGAATGCAGCTAATAAGAATTATTATTTTTATTTAAACATATACAGAATTGCTGCTTGTAGTAGCCAGACTTTTCTAATAGACTGTATGCATTAACAAGTGTACACTGGAATATTTTAAATTACCGTGGACTGCTGACAGAAAATCTTCTGACGAAGAGGCACGGGATCAGGGTCTTGATGATTCCGTTACACATTGAGCACAGTACACAAATGTAGAATTTCAGTTCAAGTAAGTAGCGCCCAGATCTCAACTGGGGGAAAGTATCCAGAAAAGTATCCAGATTCAGTGACTTGGCTAGATATTCCCAAAGGGAAACCACTTTCGCAAGGGCAAAGGGAAGACCCCTTTGCAACAATGTTTCCCACAAACTGCAACTGTCCGTATGTAGTAGCATTACTAGCGTTAAAATAGCGATTTGGAAGTTAGCTACTGCTGGAGGAATGAAGCACATGCAATCAGTCAACCGATCTGTTTCACAGGTGAACAAGACAAGTTTGTTCATGGCTAGCTAGCGGTAAACTTTCCCAGTTGGACAACATTTTGATTGCGAAGATTTGCTTCCGACTACCTGCTAGCAAAAGTAATGAAAAGGTTCCATTAACGTTCCATTTTCTGTCACATTTCTCCATTATTTCTATATCCTACTTGTAAAAAATTTTTTTGAATTAAATCTAACAAATGGTCTGTGTTGATAATCGCTGCATGAAAGCAAAAATTACAGTGAAACACACCCGTGGTAACTTGCTGACAGAAGATGTGTATTTAAAAAAAAAGATTAACATTGTAGAGCTCTTTTTACACCTCAGATAATATGATGGGGCGGCAGGGTAGCCTAGTGGTTAGAGCGGTGGACTAGTAACCGAAAGGTTGCTAGTTCAAATCCCTGAGCTGACAAGGTACAAATCTGTCGTTCTGCCCCTGAACAGGCAGTTAACCCACTGTTCCTAGGCCGTCATTGAAAATAAGACTTGCTTAACTGACTTGCCTAGTAAAATGAAGGTAAAATAAAAAAATTAAAATGGGCAGGATCGGGCACCTTCAGACTGGTGAGCAGCTGGCCCCTGTGACGAAGAGGACTGAGTACCTGTTCAGATCAAAGTTAAACATAGTTATTTATCCTATACATCTGACTTCACAGCTAAACTATGTCAGCATTTCTTCAAAAACACAATTAGTTCTTAAGCGTAATGTTTTGTGATATACTTCATCACATTCAGTACATAAGAGGCACTTACCCCCAGCAGAGAGCGACAGAGGGTCTAGAAGATACTGTGCAAATGAAAATTAGATTTATACTTTGTATGAATAATTTATTGCCAAGAAATTAAATCTTGCATGTACTTTTTTGTGTGTGTTTGGAATCAACCCTTTCTGGGGTGAACTTGGTGGTCTTTGGTGCTGGTGGATGCTGGTTATGATCAGCGTCAGACTCCTCTGTCGGTCTGATCAAATTTAGGATTTTGCTTGGGAATGACAGCAAGCATGAAATTTTCAGAGTAGTAGTGTAGTGTTTAGATTCCTTTTATTTCAAACACTAAATCTTACTTTCTCTTTCTTTGGGGAGATTCTGGCTCTGTTTCCAGGCTTTAGCCTTTTACTGCCCGAACCATGCACTCATGGGCTTTTTCATATGAATCTGAAAACATCATGAAACAGGAGCTTATCAGTTCATCTGTAAATGTCTGAAAACGAGACATTTAGTATCTTAATATTGAGTTAAAGTACTCACTCTTTGTCTTCAGTAATTCAGTTGAATATACCTCCCATGTATCAATGTCCGGCTGTTCGTGCGACATCACTGCCTTCCTCTCTCTTGGCTCTTTGTATGGAGGCCAATAACATTTGTCCTTGGTGCACCAGGTTTTTGAGATGACAGCTAAACTGTCATCTTCGTTGGGGAAATTAACCACAGCAAACATGGTACTGTGAACAAAAAAAGCAAATATGGGCACTCAATTAGATTAGTTTACTCAAACATTTCTCAATAGTAACATCTAATTGTAGGAGTTTAAGAAAGTCCCTTCAAGTAAATAATACATTTTCTGTAATGTCTTTTACTGACAATTTAATTAACTTGAAAAGAGATAACGGGAAAACAGATGGTACCCTGATGGTATCCCAGCAAAGCCCTCTTTGCACGGGAGTAGAACAAACTTGCGTAGCACATTTGTGGCTCGAGTGAAAAGAAGTTCATCCTTCAATCCAGAGAGATGAAAAATATCAAGCAGTGATGATGGCAGGGGATATGCAAAAAAAGTCTGTCTTGTTTCCTAAATGTTTTGTACACAATCAAAGAGTATCCATGTTCCTCCACCAGCAGGTTTTGCTCTCGGACAACCTTGCTCCTCAACTGGATACAGTTATTCCCAGTGGACATCTGCACGGAGAAGTGAGTAAACTGCTATTTTTTTATACTGCTCCTTCACTGCTTGACCATTTGGGACGAGTCCATTGGCATGCTGGTTTTGTATTGTTTTCTCTGCATCTGACTGCGTTGCTCTCATGGCCTCTCATTCTGACAGCCTCCGTAGAACCTGCTCTAAAAGGCTTGTTTGGTTTTCTTAGCATTCTTTTTTAACTGGCCAAGGACATTCTTGAAGGGGAAGGAAGAGATATTGTCAAGAACACCAAATGCTCGTGCTTCATGACTGAGATGGGTGAGGCAATACATGTTATATGTTATGTTTTCCTTCCCATACAGGCAGCTGCATTGGTCTACCAACAAAACCAGGAGGTTTACGGCATCGTCTGTGTGGTCTGCACACAAGGATACACTTAGGATGTTGGCCACGGCAACTGCAAGAAACATTAAGGTTTCATACATTGCCTTTAGATTATTCCCTTTTAAACAGACAGGCCCAGTTTACAAGAGGAATTTATGGAACTCAGTTGCCTTCCAACAGTCAGCCTCATTCAGTGATCTGAGTTTTCTGTTGATTTCTGATAGAGTGTGAGGTCAGTCAGCTGTGAAGATACAGCTGGACCTAAACGTGTTTTCAGTGGGCCTTTCTGCCATAGAGCTATCAGTTTCCGGGTAACTCCCAAACATCCCAGGTGCATGTAGTCAAGAGGAAACGGTGTCACCAAACCAATTTACAATGATCCTAAAGGTGTTGTCCCACTGTATTGAGTCATCAATCAAATCATCAAAAGTGTCATGGTTGGATCTCAGAGAGGCTGTTGTTTCTGGGAATGTCATATGATTCAGGTAGTAGACTCACTTTTTGACAGCATTTGTCACAGCCATTGTAACCTTCTGCATTTCGGACAAAGGCCCTTGCTGGTGTTTAAAGATTTGGACTTCTGTCTAAAACAAAACACCTTCAGTTTCCAGCTGCTGCATTTCCTTAACAAAGTCATGCAAGAAATCAAGACTGGTTGGTTTCTTCTCCCCAAAGAACATCCCAATGACAAATGGTGACTTGTTTGTCTGGACCACGCCTTTGTAGATTTCTACTAGCCCTAAGATAGGCCAGAATTGAGCATTTGAGCTCTTGTATAGAGGAAGGCCATCAATATTGATTTGGAGTGACACTGACTCAGACAACCTTGTATGAACAGATGTTGTAAGATGGGACAGCACACCATGTTTAATGCCAGCGTGCAAATAGGTTACCCCAGAGACTTCTTTAGTTTCCATCACTGGTTTTGTTTTCAACAAAGTCCGTGAATCTTTTGGTAGGCCTAATTTGGGTATTTCCGTGGATAGAATCTTGAGTAGTTCAGTTAACCTTTCTGGCGCAGGAGTTCCGCTAGCGACCCACCTCAACAACATCCAGTGAAATTGCAGAGCGCCAATTTAAAAAATACAGAAATAGTCATAAAAAACATTCATAGAAAAACAAGTGTTATACATCGGCTTAACGACAAACTTCTTGTTAATCCAGACGCGTTGTCAGATTTCAAAAAGTCTTTACGGCGAAAGCATACCATGCGATTATCTGAGGACAGCGCCCCGCATACAAAAGCATGAAAAACATTTTCCAACCAAACAGATGCATCACGAACGTCAGAAATAGCAATAAACTAAATCACTTACTTTTGAAGATCTTCATCGTTTTGCAATGCCAAAGGTCTCGGTTAAACAGTAAAGGGGCTGAATAATTTTGCACGCCCAATTTTTCAGTTTTTGATTTGTTACAAAAGTTTGAAATATCCAATAAATGTCGTTCCACTTCATGATTGTGTCCCACTTGTTGTTGATTCTTCACAAAAAAATAGAGTTTTATATCTTTATGTTTGAAGCCTGAAATGTGGCAAAAGGTCGCAAAGTTCAAGGGGGCTGAATACTTTCGCAAGGCACTGTAAGTTACCTGTAAACATGGTCCAAACATTTCAAACAATGTTTCTAATCCAACCGCAGGTACCCTAAAATGTAAATAATCGATCAAATTTAAGACAGAATAAACTGTTTCCAATACCGGAGAAAAACAACACGGAGCGCGTTCTCATTCACACACACCAAAAGACTAGAGTCCACCTGAGTGACACTAATAATTTGGCTTCCCCATAGAAAAGCATTGGAAAATCCAATGACCTCAACAACAAAAAACTAGCGGAACGTCTAGCCATAGCATATTTTAAAAGATGATACATGGAACTAGGAAGTACTGAATTAATTGGCATGAGTGTTTGTGCAAATAGGGGGGCTACTTTGTCCCAAAATGTTGAAATATAATTCTATGGTATAGCCATGCATTCCTCATGCTTTTCTCCGTGCGACTGTTTCAACAGTATCTAATATTTCTTATTGGCGGATCTCTGTTTTTAAATGATTATTTCTGCTGAAACTGTAGTTGCTTGAGTGTTGAGTCTATGAAGGCTGGTTAATGTTGAGTCTATGAAGGCCGTCCGACTTCAGGATCAGTGTCCCTTCCACTTGACGGTTGAGCTAACATAGGCTAATGCGATTAGCATGAGGTTGTAAGTAACAAGGAAATTTCCCAGGACATAGATATATCTGATGTTTGCAGAAAGCTTAAATTCTTGTTCATCTAACTGCACTTTCCAATTTAGAGTAGCTATTACAGTAAATGAATACCATGCTATTGTTTGAGGAGAGTGCACAATTTTGAACATGTAAAGTTATTAATAAAAAAATTAGGCACATTTGGGCAGTCTTGATACAACATTTTGAACAGAAATGCAATGGTTCATTGGATCAGTCTAAAACTTTGCACGTACCCTACTGCCATCTAGTTGCCAAAAACAAAATTGCACCTGGGCTGGAATAATACATAATGGCCTTTCAAAGGGTTTTCTTTCAAATGGTACCAAGAATATGCATATCCTTGCTTCAGGGCCTGGGCTACAGGCAATTAGATTTGGGTATGTCATTTAAGGCGAAAATTTATGAAAAGGGGTGGATCCTTAAGAGTTTTTTTATGTTCAAAAGTTTGGGGTCACTTAGAAATGTGCTTGTTTTTGAACAATAAAATTAAATTACCATTAAAATAACATCAAATTGATCACAATGGAGTGTTTCAATATACCAAAATAGATGTTGGCCCAATACCTACCTGCATGTTCTCACTGCAAAAAAGCTGCAGATTAGGAGCCGTGCGTGGAGGGGTGGGTGTGTCTGTGTGTGTACTCAATTTTCAGTGGGCAGCCAAGTTTGCTGTCAGAAGGCGCATTCGTTTAATATTTTTCCCTACCCTTGCCCCACTTGTTAGATATTGTGCAAATTGATAGCTTGATAGCAAACGTCCTCGCCATATGATTTATCATATTAGCAGGCAGCAGCAATCTAAATGATAAGAGCGAAAACATGCAAGGAAATGTGATCGTGTGAAATCATGATGCCAGTGAATGAAGAAATACAGCTTCACTCTATACAATCAGAGTAGCAGGATGAATGTACAGCCCGCCCTTCTCCTTACAAACAGGCAAACTAGCCAGTTAAGTTATTTAGACCACGCACATGACTCACTCAAAGACTTGGATCATAATCGTACCCAGAAAATTGCCCATATCCGTTACGATACTCGTTTTGTGCGACTACTCAGCATCCCCCTAGTGTCTGGGTAAGCGTTGTCTAATAATTATAAAATAATTATAAAATATTTTTTTATCCAAATATTTTCTTTTTGATATTGCTACTATGCAAATATGCAAGTAACCATTTCACTGTCCATTTACACCTTCTGAATCCTGTGCATGTGACAAATAAACGTTGATTTGATTTGATATGGTGTGTGAACAACTTGACCTGCACCAAAGTCAGATTAGGATACAGGCCAAGGACTAGATAAAGTATATTTTTACCTGGAGTTATTCCTTATTATAGGCTACTACATTCACCACTTTTAGTGTTGAAATCTTTGGTATTTTACTACACTACCTTACTCACTCTGTTTAGCACATGGCCTCACATGTCAAGCCTTAAAGAGTAGGGTGGGGATAAGGCTTAAGAGGGTGTGAACGATGCTGAATAGGTGTAGACAAAAAAAAGTGCTTTCCAGTAGGTGTACTGAAATATTCAAGGGACATTTTCTAAAAAATGGGGTTACAAGTTTATCAACTTTCAAAGGAGAATTACTTTCAAATTGTTCCTTAACTGCAGTGTACAATATACCCTTGTGTAGCTCTGAGTCTCTACATTTATCCAATATAAAAAAAACACTCCAAATTTGCTACATAAGACTGAATCAAGGTGGCCGGTCACATATTACTGTCGATGGCTAACCTGCCTCATAGTTTGCTGCAGGAGAATATCTCCATTATTCAAGATAGATTGCAGGGACTGACACGACATATCAAGTAAACGGAAAACATTTAGTTTATGACGAGATGAAATACAAATAGAATTTGCCAGCAGCATACCACCCTGCAAACCACTGCTGGCTTGCTTCTGAAGCTAAGCAGGGTTGGCCCTGGATGGGAGATGCTGGAAGTGGTGTTGGAAGGCCAGTAGGAGGCACTCTTTTCTCTGGTCTAAAAAAATATCCCAATGCCACAGGGCAGTGATTGGGGACCCTCTGTAGGGTGCCTTCTTTCGGGTTGGGACGTTAAACGGGTGTCCTGACTTTCTGAGGTCATTAAAGATCCCATGGAACTTATTATAAGAGTAGGGGTATTAACCCTGGTGTCCTGGCTAAATTCCTAATCTGGCCCTCAAACCATCATGGTCACCTAATAATCCCCAGTTTACAATTGGCTCGTTCATCCCTTTAACTATTCCCCAGGTTCTTGCTGCAAATGAGAATGTGTTCTCAGTCAATTTACCTGGTAAAATAACAGATAAAAAAAGAAATACCAAGAGTGATGAGAGTTAAAGGCTTTAGTTGGTCTACTGAGCTCATAAAGCATATATGATGTATTCCATTTGAATCGCTGACAAATTGCGAATGTAGATCGCAGACGTAGTGGCGCATGCCCGTACCAATAGGATGCGTGTGGAGAGAGTTGCTCTGTTTTGTACCGACAAGATTGGTTACATGAAGAAACCAGATAACATAGTTTAAATTAAGCCTTTAAAATCGATAGATCAATATATCACCAAGTAACCAGGAGAGAGTGAGCGGTCAGTTATTTACAACTACGAAGCAATCTGTGAGTAAAGCGACTCTGAGACTCGAGCCCACACGCCATGGCTAAAAAAATCTGATTTACTCGAAAGGAAAGTAGAGTCTATCGAGTCAGATATACATATGCCAGGCCGGCATGTGGACGAACGAAACAACAAAATTGCACATTTTAGAAGATGAACTGGATCAGCTAGAAAACAGATCGGGACAAAATAATATGAGTCTATTGTCCTTATACCGGAGGACGAGGAAAAAGGGGACCTTTCAAGCTACATGATCAAGCTGATGTTGGAGGAGCTTGGGGTGGATGTGACGCCGGAGGATCTAGAGCGATGCCATTGGATCGTCGTGAATGCAGAAGAACGCTAAATATCCTTGCATAGTAATCTTTAAAAGTGTGGAACTATCAGACCGAATTCAACATTCTGAGGGCACACGGGGGGGGGGAAGGAGATTCGGGGCCAGGGCATTCGATTAATCGAGGACCGATCTGCTAGACTGCAAGAAAAAAATGCCAGTCATACAGTCACTTGAGGAAAACGGGATCAAGTCTCAACTCCGATTCCCAGCAGTACTATGGGTATGGAAGGGAACACAGAGAATGAAGTTCACAAGCGCAGATGAAGCCAAGAACAGGGTTCAGGAATATTTTCCAGTTAAAAGAGAGCCCAGTCCTCCCTGAGGATTGACAGAAGCAAAGAAAATAAACAAGCACACTAGGCTACATACAGTGATACCCAAGACCAGCTTATCGTAAATTGAAACAATATTCCTCCCCCCTCCGCCCATTACAATTTCGACTCTATTGTCCCCAAGTATCCTTTTTTCTCTAGGAAGTAACCAAATAATTAGCCGATGCCAAGGAGATACATAGACTGAAAGGAGAATATAAAAGAGGATTTATAGCATGTAAGTCAATAATTGTCAATAATGGTGATATGGATGTGACTGTGAATGGGAGAGTGAGAGAGGTGGTTGTATGGAAGGGTGCAGATGTATGAGAAGAAGGGAGGGGGAAAAGACAGTTTGGGATAAACTGGCAAGAGTGAGTAAAGAAGGGCAAGGAGTGGAGATGGTGAAAAGCTTGGCTTGGGGGTGGCAAGGGTGGATAAGGATGGGAGGGTAGGACAAGCTTGGCTTGGAGGGGGGCAAGGGGGAGAGCCTCTGAAGGCTGAAAATGTAATCTCTGTAAATAATTTACAGGACAACTGGAGATTACTATTCCCAAATACAAAATACTATTATTTAAATTTTTGTTCACAAAGTAAGAAAAGCTATTCAAGAATTTAATACATTTTTATTTCCAAAAGTGTGCTAAATAGTTTCCTGGATTAAAAAATACATGATATAGTGATATCGAACCATTCTCTGGTATCATGCTTAATTACACCAATAGAAAATACATTTAGCGACAGAATTTGAAGAATGAACAAGAGCGTTATGTTATTATATGCTGTATGTAAACACATTTTTGAAATCTTTACCATGACAAATGTAGACAGAGGACAGAGGAAAGGCATACAGTAAGGGAATGATAATCTAATACTCTGCAAAAGTTCAATCTGATTTAGAAATTATAATTAAATAAATTACCATCTTAGAAAAAGCCCATAAAAAAATATACACACAAAAACCCATAATGACAAAGCAAAAATATTACATGACCCTTTACTCAGTACTTTGTTGAAGAACCCCTGGCAACAATTACAGCCTCGATTCTTCTTGGGTATGACGTGACAAGCTTGGAACATCTGTATTTGGCAAGTTTCTTCCATTCTTCTCTGCAGATCCTCTCAAGCTCTGTCAGGTTGGATGGGGAGTGTCTCTGCACAGCTATTTTCAGGTCTCTCCAGAGATGTTCGATCGTGTTCAAGTCTGGGCTCTGGCTGGCCCACTCAAGGACATTCAGAGACTTGTCCCGAAGCCACTCCTGCATTGTATTGGCTGTGTGCTTAGGGTTGTTGTGCTGTTGCAAGATGAACCTTCATCTCAGTCTGAGATCCTGAGCACTTTGGAGCAGGTTTTCATCAAGGATCTCTTTGTACTTTCCTCCATTCATCTTTTCCTCACACCTGAATAGTCTCCCAGTCCCCGCCGCTGAAAAACATCCCCACAGCATGATGCTGCCACCACCATGCTTCACCGTAGGGATGTCGCCAGGATTCCACCAGACATGACGCTTGGCATTGAGGCCAAAGAGTTCAATCTTGGTTTCATCAGACCAGAGCATGTTGTTTCTCATGGTGTGAGAATCTTTAGGTGCCTTATGGCAAACTCCAAGTGGGCTGTTATGTGCCTTTTACTGAGGAGAGTCTTCCGTCTGGCCACTCTACCATAAAGGCCTGATTGGTGGAGAGCTGCAGAGATGGTTGTCCTTCTGGAAGGTTCTCCCATCTCAACAGAGGAACTCTGGAGCTCGGTCAGAGTGACCATCGGGTTCTTAGTCACTTCCCTGACCAAGGCCTTTCTCCCATGATTGGGTATTTCTGTGTTTTATTTTTAACATAAAAAAAAAACTTTTTTGCTTTGTCATTATGGGGTATTGTGTGTAGCTTGATGGTGATTATTTTTGTATTTAATCCATTTTAGTATAAGATCAAATCAAATCAAATTTATTTATATAGCCCTTCGTACATCAGCTGATATCTCAAAGTGCTGTACAGAAACCCAGCCTAAAACCCCAAACAGCAAGCAATGCAGGTGTAGAAGCACGGTGGCTAGGAAAAACTCCCTAGAAAGGCCAAAACCTAGGAAGAAACCTAGAGAGGAACCAGGCTATGTGGGGTGGCCAGTCCTCTTCTGGCTGTGCCGGGTGGAGATTATAACAGAACATGGCCAAGATGTTCAAATGTTCATATGTTCAAAATGTTCAAATGTTCATATAAGACTAACGTAACGAAATGTGGAAAAAGTCAAGGAGTCTGAATATCCTCGCAGCTCTCACAAAATTAATACATTTTAAACCAGTTTTAATTTTAATAGACACAAAAGCAGTAATTAGAAGCAATGTGATTAATTAATTACAATTAAACGTTTCTATGGAAATGTGTATAAATCAGAATGAACAATGTCTACACTATATTTCTGATCAAATGATTTATTTATTGATTATTTTAATGGGCAAAAAATGTGCTTTTCTTTCAAAAACAAGGACATTTCTAAGTGACCCCAAACTTTTGAACGGCAGTGTACATGGATACAAGGCAAACTGTAAACCCTTTAACTACGTTTCGCATTGTGTCAAGTCACTCCGGTTCACACTGACCGTGTGCAGAAAGTAGTCCATCACAACTTTTTCTCACTGATCTTTGTCGAGAGCGCCTGCTAAATTCAGTGCAGCAATGTCGTTGTGAGCAGTAGCAACTCTTTTGCAGTTCTCCATGGCGAATGTTATATCTTTCAAAAAAGCCGCGGTAGTAAGGATTATCTACACATACTGAGCAGCTCACATTACAGACAGAAGCATGCTACATGGCAGACCAATACTCAACTCTTGGCATGTCCAGCCCATCCATTATCTCAGCCAATCATGGCTAGCGAGAAGGTTCCTATCTTTCCAACTAGGCTCGTAATTTAACTATTTTATTTGTATTTACAGACGGCATACAAGTTTGTTATTAAGGCACATGAAAGTTCACATATTCCGTTTTAATTAAAAAACAATATGTATGTTCAAATGCCTCTCCTGTGAAGTAGTGACGTGCGACATATGCCAAGCTTCCTGAAACAGGTAACATATATCAATCAAGAACTGTGGCTTTCAGCTTCAATTATGTTGCCCATAGCTTATTAATGCATTTTCATGGTTTTGCCATCATTCTAACAATTTGTACTTGTTACAGGTGGAGCTTCAGTCTCTTAAGAACGGGTGACACCTTGCCAAACCGATCCGGGAAATGCTTCTTTATCCAAGCTTCAAACGTCCTACCCTACTAACAACGGTTTGGTCCCATAGCCACCACCTTCTGGTTGCAAATTAAGGTCACCTAGCAATGGGTTTACCATTGCTCTTTCCTTTACTGCTAGAGTGCTAGGTTCATCTGAACCGGTTTGACTAAAACAGTTTTTCATAACTAATTTACTCAAGTGCTTTTTTTTAACGTCTGGTCCCACAGTTTCTATGGTCATGTTGCAATGGCGCCTGATTTCAGATATCATTATAGGTTAGACAGTTGGCTCTGATTACAGGTCTACTGCATACGCTTCCCATCCGTGTACTTTTGGGGGAATTTTTAGGCTAGTAGTCCACAGTTCATCAGTTTAATGTTACAGATAATTGGTCAATCTGTAGTGGGCCTCACTCACAGGTCTAGGTTCAGCATGTAACTGAATCACAATAGTCAGGCACTACTATGTCTAGTTGTGTCATCTCGTCTTGTGCCATCTTTTCCCATTCATATCCAATCAGAAGGACTGTTCATCGCAACACAACAATTTTAATCTCTACCCTAACCTACTTGATACTTCCCATTTTTCAGCATGTGTTCGCAGCCTCAGACAAGGCGGTTCCCTCTGCTTGATATCTTTGCGAGGTATTCTTCTTACTGGTTTTTCATGGTTCCTCCCATGGCGTTCACAACTCCTATCATTCATTTCCTTCATGTGATTTAGAGTTTCTGATCTGGTCTTTTTACCTTAATCACTAGTGTCGTAGCGTTCACTATCATTAAATGTGAAGACTATTATATTATCAAATCAATTCTCTATGTGTAATTATTCCGTAATTAAACAAATCACAGTACTGTAATTACCTAGGAAGTCAGGGCACCACGGGAAAATGTTGGTTATAGAGTTTCAATTACAGTCTTCTATTAATGTATTGTTACTTCATCAGTCTCATACCTGAACGTCGCAAATCCCTGCATATCTGTTCGAACCCTAACATAAATCTTGAATCAGCTATAAAAAAAATTGGCTTTATTATTTATTTACTAACTAACTAATCAATCACAGAATTACATAATCACACACACACAATTGTTATACATTGGTTACTGACATGATATACTGAAAGGTCCTTAGTTTGCTAAGCCGATATGAAGGCTTGGTAGACAAAGGAAAGGGGTGCTTTCTGCTCAAGAGCGGGAAACTCAAAGTGTAAACCTGTACATTCAATACACTCATAGAAATGCTTATTCTTTGAACATGAACAACCGCTCATTCGAAAAGAAATTACAATTTGCATATTTACGAGTGTACGCCTTTGTCGTCTCTCTATGCGATCGCCGGCCCGTCTGCTGGATAGTCAGTCGACAGACAGCCGCTGGTTTGTCCACCAGAGATCAAAGTCTGTCGTAGTTGTAGGTTGTAATAGTGGATAAGTCATTATCTGGTCTTGTCTTTTTGTAGAGTTGTAGTTTAAACCACTTCACACACCATCCTCACTAGACATGTTTTGGTCTAATGCAAATTTTGTCTGAAGTGGATTTTATACTTTTAGTAAAAAGGTGGGCGTTCCATGACGCCGATGTAAATGTCTGTGGTCAAGGAGTGTGGTCACTGACTAGTTAAAACTTTATATGAAAACCCATATTCTCATTTAGAAGGCTAACATCACATTTCATCAAATGTAACAAACTCGACATGACTGTTCCTTAAGTGTCCATGGGCCAGTCCAACAGCTTGGAATACAGAAATACTGTTAAATTACTCAACCTTTTGATGTTACCGTGCTGCAAAGTCTTTCTCTGTGGTAACAAAGGGAGTATCAACCTTTATTTTGGCTGAGTGGGGTAAAGAGTTTTAGGTATTTATGACCGTCATAAACCTGTGGTGGGAGAGAAAGAGAGAGAGAGAGAGAGGGCTATGATCCTCACCCAAAAAGGACACGTCGCGACACTAGCCTCAATCCTAAGCGTTCTAAATTGGGTTCCTGCGGTACTATCATAATAGCTGGCACTTTCACTTATCCTTTCTCTTGCTTTATGCTTATATTTATTCACGCTTGACCCCGCTCTGCTCTGCTCCTCATCATTCATTCTCTTTTCATCCATCCGACTCAACCCTCTGTTTCACTCCTCTCTTTTCTTAAGTTATATAAAGTGTCTATCTTTCCCCTCTATGCTACACTGGTCTTACATTTCAGAACTGAAGCAGTAACCACCACAGCTACATTTAGAACAGTTGAAGTCAGAAGTTTACATACACTTAGGTTGGAGTCATTAAAACTCGTTTTTCAACCACTATACACAAATTTCTTGTTAACAAACTATGGTTTTGGCATGTCGGATAGGACATCTACTTTGTGCATGACACAAGACATTTTTCCAACAACTGTTTACAGAGAGATTATTTCACTTATCACAATTCCAGTGGGTCAGAGGTTTATCAGAGACAATGACTAACACCTGCCTCTGATTGAGAACCATATCAGGCCAGACATAGAAATAGACAAACAAGACATCCAACATAGAATGCCCACTCAGATCACACCCTGACCAACCAAAACATAGAAACATACAAAGCAAACTATGGTCAGGGTGTGACACTGACCCACTGGGAATGTTTTCCTGTGGTGAAGGAGAGGCGGACCAAACGCAGCGTGATTATATTGATTCATGTTTAATAAACAAAGATAAACACGACAAAACAATAAACGTGGAAAACCAAAAACAGCCCTATCTGGTGCAAAACACAGAGACAGGAACAATCACCCACAAACACACAGATGAATGCCCACTCAGATCACACCCTGACCAACCAAAACATAGAAACATACAAAGCAAACTATGGTCAGGGTGTGACACTGACCCACTGGGAATGTGATGAAAGAAATAAAATCTGAAATAAATAATTCTCTCTACTATTATTCTGACATTTCACCTTCTCAAAATAAAGTGGTGATCCTAGCTGACCTAAAACGAGTCATTTTTTACTAGGAATAAATGTCAGGAATTGTGAAAAACTGAGTTTAAATGTATTTGGCTAAAAGTGTATGTAAACTTCCAACTTCAACTGTATTATTCCACCATCACTCTCCAGCAACTAGGTTACTGGCTTTGCTCTGCTACACCTCACTTGTTTGGCCCAATCTATTTGACCTCTTCTCAGCAATTTCTCCTTACCATAACTATCATTAGCAAATTTATTTGGTTTCCAATGATATGTAAGAATGTGGCGGTCATTAATTTTACACCCGGCTTTTGGCTTGTTTACTGCATGTAAGACTGGGTTCGAAGCAGAAAACATCTCAAATTTGACAAATCACATTACAGCATGTGTGTTTGGGTGCTACGTAACATTTCTTCTAAATAAATCAGCGTAACATGTGTGTTTGGGTGCTACGTAACATTTCTTCTAAATAAATGCGAGGCATTTGGCCGGGACTCAGGTGCCCACGCATTTGACAGTTCAGCATTTGGCGTGTCGGGACTCAGGTGCCCATGTTTCATGTTTATCATGCATATTTCAATGTGCACTGTTGTGTCTAATGCTGTTGGGTTCAGTTAGTTTATCGTTTCATGTCAATCATGCATATAACATTACGACATACACTGTTGGGTTCAACACTGTTGGGTTCAACGCTCGGTTAGCGTGTCATGTTTATCATGTTAGCGTTTCATGTTTATCATGCATATCTCTTATGGCATGCGTGGCTGGGTAGACATACACACAGATGTCTCATTTTAACCAAAAACATTCCATATGATACTTTCCATTACGGCATAACGACGCTTTTGTTCTATTCTTCTCATGCATCTCTTTTACATATATTTATCTTGTCTTCAATCTTTAAATCCAACCATTGCACCACCGTGTCCCTTCTCCCTGATGAGTAACTTATTTACTTTGGGGGTTTCGGTGCCAGCTGCCCAGTATACTCTAACCTGTCATCAACATCTGGCTCTGAGGAGCATTTGTCAGAGACGAGGCCTACCCCAAACTATTCAATACAATTCCTCATCATATTCTGTCTTGGTTGTCATTCAGTTAAGCCTGGGGGGAGGGGGAATAATCAAACCCCCTCAATTAAGCACAGCAAATATCAGTCACAGCACACACATCCATTCAATTGAGGGCAATCCGCAATCAATTACGGTGAATCATTGGTGAGATCATGCAAAGGTCAGTGAAAAATAAGTTCACCTGAAAAGCTGAAATAATTTTTGATGAACACCAGATCAAATGCAATAATGAAAACAAACATTTCATAGTGAACACCTTCATAAAAGGGACATTTTCCACAGACATTTTACACGTGCCTGCGTGCGACATGCGTGTGCTGTATGTGCTTGTGTGACATGCATGAGTGTGCGCACATGTTTTAAACACTTTGGACAAAGGCTAGCTTATGTACAGTAGTAATGGCGTTATAAGGTCAAAGGGCACTTCTAAACATAGGATTACACAAGCACGTCCATGACGGGACAGTAGTGGAGAAGGTGGAAAGTTTTAAGTTCCTTGGCGTACACATCACAGACAAACTGAAATGGTCCACCCACACAGACAGTGTGGTGAGGAAGGTTCAACAGCACCTCTTCAACCTCAGGAGGCTGAAAAAAATTGGCTTGTCACCTAAAACCCTGACAAACTTTTACAGATGCGCAATTGAGAGCATCCTGTTGGGCTGTATCACAGCCTGGTACGGCAACTGCACCGCCCTCAACCGCAAGGCTCTCCAGAGGGTGGTGCTGTCTGCACAACACATCAAACTACCTGCCCTCCATGACACTTACAGC
The DNA here is from genome assembly GCF_018296145.1 of Oncorhynchus tshawytscha. Classification (NCBI taxonomy): domain Eukaryota; kingdom Metazoa; phylum Chordata; class Actinopteri; order Salmoniformes; family Salmonidae; genus Oncorhynchus; species Oncorhynchus tshawytscha. The sequence continues at coordinate 59,170,477 of NC_056434.1, read as the reverse complement.
ACCCGATGTCACAGGAAGGCCAAAAAGATCATCAAAGTTAACAACAACCCAAGTCACTGCCTGTTCATCCCGCTTCCACCCAGAAGGCAAGGTCAGTACAGGTGTGTCAAAGCTGGGATCGAGAGACTAAAAAACAGCTTCTATCTCAAGGCCATTAGAACGTTAAACAGCCATCACTAACACAGAGAGGCTGCTGCTTACATACAGACTCAAATCTCTGGCCACTTTAATAAATGGATCACTAGTCACTTTAAATAATGCCACTTTAATGATGTTTACATATCTTACATTACTCATCTCATATGTATATACTGTATCTTATACCATCTATTGCATCTTGCCTATGCCACTCGGCCATCGCTCATCCGTATATTTATATGTACATATTCTTATTCCATCCCTTTAGATTTGTGTGTATCAGGTAGTTGTTGTGGAATTGTTAGATTACTTGCTAGATATTGCTGCCTTGTCGGAACGAGAAGCACAAGTATTTTACTACACTGACATTAACATCTGGTAACCATGTGTATGTGAACAATTAAACTTGATTTGATTTGATGGATGACTATATTTCCTGGTTACATTCTAAATGGATCCACGTATGCACCTGAACTTGACTGGTCGACAGTGATTGTTTGGAAAACTGTTAAATGGTCCTACTTACACTCACCGTCAACATAACTAATGGTGATGGAGCTGGAAGTTAACTGTTATGAAGTTTTTGTCTCATGTGAGAAAAGTTATTCTAGATTTGGCTTATAGCCTCTCATGTTCTAGGTTTTATTTCAGTACTGTTTGGCATTGATACAGATGCATATTAACAAGCCGTGTGTGTGTGTGTATGTGTGAGAGAAAGAGTAAAAGCACTACTTTCACGGGACTAGTACTACTATAGAATGTCGGTTGCGTAATTATTACCCCCAGCATGTCTGTTTATCCCACGGGCGATTCGGACGGGATTAGTTTTACCAAACTGCCCACATTTAAAAAAAAAAAATCTCATTCAAAATGTACCGTTATGATGGAAGCCGGGAGGCTGTTCTAGGTATGAAGATGTTGCAACTTCTCTAGGGATAGGCTAATATTGTCTTTCAGTTCGAAGAGAGACAAAATAATATCAATAAGAAACGCGAACCCGCATGCAGACATTTAATGAAGTGACGTATTTGGCAATTTATCAATTCATTGGCAAAATATCATCAACTTAATCTTTTAAAAGAGAAACAGGCACTGGGAAAGTTTATATGTGACAAAAACAGATCATTCAACTGTAGGCTACGTCCATAGCACTTTGTTTTAAGCATCAATTTGTTCCCATGTTCTTACCCAAACTGTGTGCAGCGTCTGTTCAGCTCTGTAATATCCCCTAAAACACAGGGATGTCGATACACACACGATAAGTACATCCTGGGCGTTTGCCGAAAAACTGTAGGTTTTTGGGGCTGGAATAATAACCTCCCCGTTATGGGTCCGGATCCGGTTCGTTTTCTGACAGTTGAGTATGGAGGATGTGGGCCCTTTATATATAGGCTATACCCAGCACTTCATTCAATTTATCTTTGGAGTTTGCCAAAAAAACAGCAGGTTATTCTGTCTGGAATTGTTACTCTGCTGCCATGTAAAAATTACTGACATGGCAGATTCGGACGGGAATGAAATTACAAATGTTGAGTTTTGTGCTCATACACATAATTACATTACCTGACCTCCCCCAGTAAAACGAATCCCATTCGAATAGGGCTAAAGAGTGAGTGAGTTACTGGCCTCCCTGGTGTTTGTCCTAGCCTGTCCAGGTTTTTTGTTGGCAAGGTTGCGAATGGAGAGAAACACAATCAGCCTGCAGTGCTGTTCTCTTCCTCTCCATCCATTTCTCTCTCCTCATACCTCCCCGTCCCCAATATCCCTATAACTCCATCCATCTCTCTCTCCTCATACCTCCCCCTCCCCAATATCCCTATAACTCCATCCATCTCTCTCCCCCTTTTCCCTTCTCTCTCTTTCTCTCTCTCTTTCTCCCTCTCCCTTTCTCCTTCTCTCTTGATCTATATCTCTGTACCCCACTCTCTCTCTATCTCTCCGTCCCCCTCTCCATACATCTCTCCTTCACTCTCTTTCCCCTCTGTCCATCCATCACATCAAGGGCTTGTCCTTATGCATACCTCTTGGCGTTAGGGTTAGGTTTATGGCTCCAAGGGCCGCAAAGCCTTCAATGGACAGACCTCTGTGCCGGCTAGACCTTACAATGCTGATTACCTAGGATTGGACTTTTCCTATGATTACTTTTACTAGATTTAATAAACTTCTCGCTGACGCTTTGTTACTATGGCTCAACATTGGAATGTCTGTTTGCCTAAAACATCGGAAATGAATGTTCCCCTTCAATTTGCCTTCACTTTCAAGTGATTTCACTCAAAATCTCTTATTCCCTTGTCGTTTTATACACCTAGAATACTGATCATCTGGCCTGGCCCCAGATCTGTATGTGCTGTCTGATTCCTCACTAGAGAGGTAAACATCGGCGAACTTCAGTTGGTGTTTATATCAAGCTCAATTTATCTCCTCAAATAGAGCATTCTTACTCAGGTCTACCAACATCAGGTTCTACAACAGTCTTCAAACATTTTGCACAACTGTTTCTTGGGAAAAGTTAGTGTTAGTGCCTCTCTTCTTTCCCCTTTAGTCCCCTCTTTAAAGTAGAATGAGAGAGGTAAAGGTAGAGTCTCAGTGCAAGCGTTCAGGCCAAGCATAGGGTTTTCCATGGTTGTGTAAGTCATCCAGCTCTGTATGGGTAGCTGGGGAGGAAACTATGATTTCAGGATATACAGTACCTATAGAAAGTCTAAACCCCTTTTAAATGTTTTCATATTTTGGCCGCCTTAAAATTACATATATTTTCTTACAGATCTACACAACCTGCTCCATATTTCCAAAGTGAAAGAAAGTTACATAAAATGGAAATATCATAATTGGATAAGCCTCTACCCCCCTGAGTTAAAACTTGGTGGAAACAACTTTGGCAGGCGTTACAGCTGTGATTCATTTTTATTAAGATTCTGCCAACTTTGTTCAACTCTTAGGGCAACATATATCCATAGTTTTTGTCAGAATTGCTCAGGCTCAGTAAATTTGGTTGGGGACCATTGATGGACAGCGATATTTAAGTGTCTTTGTTTTATGCAGATTTACAGTTGAAGTCGGAAGTTTACATACACTTTATCCAAATACATTTAAACTCAGTTATCACAATTCCTGGCATTTAATCCTAGTAAAAATTCCCTGATTTAGGTCAGTTAGGATCACTACTTTATTTTAAGAATGTGAAATGTCAGAACAATAGTAGAGAGAATGATACATTTCAGCTTATATTTATTTCATCACATTCCGAGTGGGTCAGAAGTTTACATACACTCAATTAGTATTTGGTAGAATTGCCTTTAAATTGTTTAACTGGGGTCAAACATTTCGGGTAGCCTTCCACAAGCTTCCCACAATAAGTTGGGTGAATTTTGTCCCATTCCTCCTGACAGAGCTGGTGTAACTGAGTCAGGTTTGTAGGACTCTTTGCTCGCACATGCTTTTTCAGTTCTGCCCACAAATTCTCTATGGGATTGAGGTCAGGGCTTTGTGATGGCCACTCCAATACCTTGACTTTGTTGTCCTTAAGCCATTTTGCCACAACTTTGGAAATATGCTTGGGATCATTGTCCATTTGGAAGACCCATTTGCGACCAATTTTATGGCGGTTTTTGAGCAGTGAATTCTTCTTTGCTGAGCGGCCTTTCAGGTTATGTCGGTATAGGACTTGTTTTACTGTGGATATAGATACTTTTGTACCTGTTATCTCCAGCATCTTCACATGGTCCTTTGCTGTTGTTCTGGGATTGATTTGCACTTTTTGCACCAAAGTATGTTCATCTCTAGGAGACAGAACGCGTCTCCTTCCTGAGCTGTATGACGGCTGCGTGGACCCATGGTGTTAATACTTGCGTACTATTGTTTGTACAGATGAATGTGGTACCTTCAGGCGTTTGGAAATTGCTCTCAAGGATGAACCAGACTTGTGGAGGTCTACAATGTTTTGGGCTGATTTCTTTTGATTTCTCCATGATGTCAAGCAAGGAGGCACTGAGTTTGAAGGTAGGCCTTGAAATACATCCACAGGTGCACCTCCAATTGACTTAAATGATGTTAATTAGCCTATCAGAAGCTTCTATAGCCAAGACATACTTTTATGGAATGTTCCAAGCTGTTTAATGGCACAGTCAACTTAGTGTATGTAAACTTCTGACCCACTGGAATTGTGATACAGTGAATTATAAGTGAAATAATCTGTCTGTGAATAAATTGTTGGAAAATTACTTGTGTCATGCACAAAGTAGATGTCCTATCCGACTTGCCAAAACTATAGTTTGTTAACAAGAAATTTGAGGAGTGGTTGAAAAACGAGTTTTAATGACTCCAACCTAAGTGTATGTAAACTTCCGACTTCAACTGTATGTTAGGACTGAGACTATACCACTCAGGAACACTCAACACCTCTTGGAAAGCCATGCTGGTGTGTCTTTTACATAATGTGTGTAGTTGTCCCACAGAAAAAAATATAACATTTTTTCAGGAGACTGGGGTAGGTTTTCCTCTAACTTTTTACCTGGGCTTTGCCCTTAGAGTCTTTCTCAGTAGAGTCTACTGACACACCTGTTAACAGTTGATGTTACTCTTCAATAACACAGACCCCAAAGTAAATCAGGGGGAGAAAAATAGGTTTAAATAAAGAGGACAAATCATATATGTTATGCTGAGAGGTATATGTTCATTCTCCCCTGTCATCAGTGATTTTCTCCACAGAACAAAGAGACAGGATGTAGTTTAATAACCCAACCCTAGCCTGTGATTGACCAATTAGAATTCCTTGCAATAAAACTGGGCCAATGGCCAAATAACAAGTATCCTGTTTCAGGTTCAATGGCTAGACAAATTCCTCCCATGTCTCTAGCCCGTTGATCATTAACTCCCTATGACAGAAAAAACACTATTTCCATTGATCGTTAATTCCCTCTAGATGGTTAGTCCTCTGCGTTGTGCATTAATCTTCAAAATATTCTTACACACCCGTGTGTCAATCTAAGTAACATAATAAAAAGAATCCCCATAATAATCTGTTAGTTTCAGCTACAGATATGTTTTGCATGGGCTGTGTCTCAATCCACCACATCTGCCTATATGAGCCTTTTGCATTTTTTGTATTTAAAAAAAATGTTTTTCACCTTTATTTAACCAGGTAGGCCAGTTGAAAACAAGTTCTCATTTACAACTGCGACCTGGCCGAGATAAAGCAAAGCAGTGCTACAAAATCAAACAACAGAGCTACACATAAACAAACGTACAGTCAATGACACAATAGAAAAAATCTATGTACAGTGTGTGCAAATGTAGAAGAGTAGGGAGGTAAGGCAATAAATAGGCCATAGAGGTGAAAAAATTACAATTTAGCATTAACACTGGAGTGATGGATGTGCAGTTGATGATGTGCAAGTAGAGATACTGGGGTGCAAAAGAGGAAGAGGATAAATGACAATATGGGGATGTAGTCGGGTGGGCTATTTACAGATTGGCTATGTACAGTTACAGTGATCGGTAAGCTGCTCTGACAGCTGATGCTTGAAGTTAGAGAGGGAGATATGACTCCAGCTTCAGTGATTTTTTTTTTGCAATTTGTTCCAGTCATTGGCAGCAGAGAACTGGAAGGAAAGGTGGCCAAAGGATATTTTGGCTTTGGGGGTGACCAGTGAAATATACCTGCTGGAGCGTGTGCTACGGGTGGGTGTTGCTATGGTGACCAGTGAGCTGAGATAAGGCGGGGCATTACCTAGCATAGACTTATAGATGACCTGGAGCCAGTGGGTTTGGCAACAAATATGTAGTGAGGGCCAGCCAACGAGAGCATACAGGTCGCAGTGGTGGGTAGAATATGGGACTTTAGTAACAAAACAGATGGCACTGTGATAGACTGCATCCAATTTGATAAGTAGAGTGTTGGAGGCTATTTTGTAAATGACAGCGCCGAAGTCAAGGATCGACAGGTCAGTCAGTTTTACGAGGGTATGTTTGGCAGCATGAGTGAAGGAGGCTTTGTTGCGAAATAGGAAGCCGCTTAATGTGGGTCTGGAAGGAGAGTTTACAGTCTAACCAAACACCTAGGTATTTGTAGTTGTCCACATATTCTAAGTCAGAACCGTCCAGAGTAGTGATGCTAGTTGGGCGGGAGGGTGCAGGCAGCAATCGGTTGAAGAGAATGCACTTAGTTTTACTTGCATTTAAAAGCAGTTGGAGGCCTCGGAAGGAGTGTTGTATGGCATTGAAACTCGTTTGGAAGTTTGTTAACACAGTGCCCAAAGAAGGAACAGACGAGTACAGAATGGTGTCGTCTGTGTAGAGCTGGATCAGAGAATCACCAGCAGCAAGAGCGACATCATTGATATACAGAGAAAAGAGTCGGCCTGAGAATTGAACTCTGTGGCACCCCCATAGAGACTGCCAGAGGTCCAGACAACAGGCCCTCCGATTTGACACACTGAACTCTATCAGAGAAGTAGTTGGTGAACCTGGCGAGGCAGTCATTTGAGAAGCCAAGGCTATTGAATCTGCTGATATGAGTGCGGTGATTGACAGAGTCGAAAGCCTTGGCCAGGTCGATGAAGACGGCGGCACAGTACTGTCTTCTATCGATTGCAGTTATGATATCGTTTAGGACCTTGAGCGTGGCTGAGGTGCACCCATGACCATCTGCGGTGGAAGGTGGCCGGGCTACAGTGGTGTTTGTCAGACCATAAGACGTCACGAAAACGTCTGTAGCATCCAAACGGTGTGGCCTACAAACTATTATGACCACTCTATGGTGAGGTGAGACTCTCTCATACCCGAAAGTACCCCATACAAACAAATGGAAGTATGGAGGTAGTGTTGTGCCAACAAGAATAAAGGGTTAAATGTGTGTTCAAAAAAACAAAAATATTTCCTGATATTTCCTACACTTCAAAACGTTATTCCTTATGATACAATTGTTTTCTATGGGCTATAGTAGTTAAGGCATTATTCTATATTTTATCAAATATTTTTTATATATATTTTCTTGAGACCTAATTGGGTCCTAACATTCAAAATCAAATAGCTAAATGATCCATGGTATGACCAACTTAAAACTCACTGAGCCATGTGACTGAGGCCCACTGTGGCCTATAGAAGGCTAGAGACAATGAAATGAAGAGATACTTGAATGATGGGATGATTTAGCCCTGGTGGAGGGCAGTAGTGATCTGGCAGTAGTGATGGTGGACTGCAGCAGAGAGGCTATTGTCCCTCTCAGGGGAGAGACAGCTGATAAAGCCAATAAAGTTCACCCATGCTGTCTGCTCCCTGGCCTAGACCCAGCCCTATCTACCAGATTCATAATCTTTTCACACTACTGAGCCAAACCAACCCAAACCAAGCCAAGCTGTGCTGTGCTGTCCTGGGTAAGCAGCCGCCATATTTACACTGGAGCTGTGCTGGAAAATACTATGTTAAAAAATAAAATGTCAAAGACAGCACAGTACGGTTTGGGTCACCATGATAGTGTAAAAAAAAAAAAGGATCAGATCAAGAACCAGAGCCAGACGCAGAGTCAAGACCCAGCGCTACGCTCTGTCTACCTCACCCCTTTCCCCCTGGCTCCCTCCCCTCCATGCTGGGTTCAGGAATGGCCAGGACCAGCTTTGATCTGGGACTGGCATTCACTCAGCGTTAGTCACCCCCAGGAGAGGAAGCCATCCTTGGGCACAGGAGAAGGTCTTGAGGGGTCCAACCCTGGAACAAGCAGGCCTCTATGTGTGATACTAGAAAATAAACTCTCTCTGTCTTGGCCTGCTAATCTCTCGGGTTCCATATGTCTCACTGTGATGCTGTCACTGTCAACAAGCCAATCAGCCTTCACTTCACAGCTCTATCTGTCTACCCTATGTCTAAATAAGAGGAGACACATGGCATATGCACAGATAAATCTTTTTACCATTGGCCCTTTAAAACTAAAGTGAGGATTTTAGCCTTGAATAAACTGGATTTTGTCTTTTTAAATATCTGTCGTGTTTGCTATACTATAGCATTACAGTATATAGCGTGTAGACTTAACTGTGAGTTCCAACAAAATTAGCTAATTTCCCATTTCCTTCTAACGACTGGTTGGAGAGAATATTGTTCTTGCTCCAGTCCTTTCCTCACTGCCAAACATGATATCACCAGTCTCAAATTCAAAACTCTGTCTGTCTCTCTTAGGTCTGATAGACCTCTCGCTAATGTGTGAGCAGTGTGGTGGGGAGTCTGTGTAAAGTTGGTGTGTGTTAAATGCTCATACCTTTTCTTAGGTGCTGTTAAAGAGGAGAGAGAGACAAACACACACACACACACACACATAGACACACTGTCATCTGATACGGCTAGCCCTCTCTTCCCCATGTGTCAGGGGAACGTCCAATCATTTCAGAAACACTCCTGGACACTGCATTTCGATTGGTGTTCAGTTTGTAAGCCAACAGGAAGGGTTAACAGCCTGTGTCTGCTACATGCAATGTATTACCTGATGTAAGTAATGTTTATATTTCATATACAGACTCAGAGAGCTAAGGTCCATCTATCAAATAGGTATTATGGCTGGAGTCACCATTCACCAATGGTGAACCAAAATTCACCATTACCCAACTTTAAACCTTCTCTAGAGACAAGCTATCGCTGAAGATAGCTGCTGATTCAAATCATATCACATTTGATTTGTCACATGCTTCGTAAACAACGGGTGTAGACTAACAGTGATATGCTTACTTATGGGTCCTTTTCCAACCATGCAGAGTTAAAGCGTCAGTCAGAAGTTGAAACAATGACAAAGTGTTTTCCCCACCCCCGTTTCGGCAAAAAAAAAGTGAGAGGGATGTGGCAGGAGAAATGTAACCACTCGCAAATTCATAGACAGAGCTATGGATGCAAGGACTGACCATCCTTGATATCAAAATGATAGTATTAACCATGTTTTGAGGCTATATAGTGTTTGTTTACATTTACTTTGTTTACAAACATTGGAGTAAAACAAGCTTATATTTTGGGTTCTGGTGGGGTACGACAGATGAACTAAGCGCATGAGGCATTTATAAGTTATATTCTTCAAGAACCAATGGGTACATATGATTCATTTTAAGTCAGAAAATGTTTTTAAATAGTGACACAAGGAATAAATACACAGTGAATAACAAATAACAATAACAAGTAAAAAATAATATGGACAAATATAGGGAGTAGCAGTACCGAGTTGATGTGTAGGGTTACAAGGTAATTGAGGTAGCTATATACATGTACAGTGCCTTCAGAAAGTATTCATGCACATGTTACTGCCTGAAATTAAAATTGATTCAATTGATAATATTTTCACCCATCTACACAAAATATTTCTCAATAAAAGTGTTTTTATAACTGTTTGCAAATTTATTGAAAATGAAATAGAGAAAGTATTCACACCCCTGGGTCAGTACTTTGTAGAAACACCTCTGGCGGCGATTACACCTTTGAGTCATCTAGGCTATGTCTGTATCAGCTTAGCACATCTGGATTTGGGGATTTTCTTCCATTCTTCCTTGCAGATTTCTGAAGCTCTGTTAAGTTAGATGGGGAGCGGCGGTGAACAGCAATGTTCAAGTCTTCAAGTCTGGGCATTGGTTGGGCCACTCAGGACTTTAACATTCTTGTTCTGAAGCCATTCCAGCAATGCTTTGGCTGTATGTTTGGGGTCATTGTCCTTTTGGAACCTAAGGCTTCGCCCTAGTCTAAGGTCACTTGCACTCTGAAGCAGGCTTCCATAAAGGATTTGCCTATATTTATCTCCATTCATTTTTCCCTTTATCTTTACCAGTTTCACAGTCCCTGCCACTGAAAAGCATCCCCATAGCATGATGCTGCCACCACCATGCTTCACGATAGGGATGGTGTTAGATGAGCTGTGCCTGGTTTTCTCCAGACATAGTGCATTGCATTCAGAACACATAATCATTTGCCTTGTGCTCTCAAAGTCTTCCATGTGCCTTTTTGCAAACACCAGGTGTACTTTCATGTTTATTTTTGGCTGTATAAAATTGAGCAAACACCCATGCAATCTCCATAGACAAACATTTGCAGTAAAACGGCATTACTGAAGAGCTCAGTGAATTTCAATGTGGCACCGTCAGAGGATGCCACCTTTCCAACAAGTCATTTCATCAAATTTCTGCCCTTCTAGAGCTGCCCCGGTCAACTGTAAGTGCTGTTATTGCAAAGTGTAAACGTCTAGGAGCAACAACGGCTCAGCCACGAAGTGGTAGGTCGCACAAGCTCACAGAACGTGACCGCCGAGTTCTGAAGCGCATAACGTGTAAAAATCATCTGTCCTCGCTTGCAACACTCACTACCGAGTCCCAAACTGCTTCTGGAGGCAAAGCCAGCACAAGAACTGTTCGTCAGGAGCTCCATAAAATGGATTTCCATGGCCAAACAGCCGCACACATGCCTAAGATCACCAATGCGCAATGCCAAGCCTCGACTGGAGTGGTGTAAAGCTTGCCGCCATTGGACTCTGGAGCAGTGGGAACTCGATCTCTGGAGTGATGAATCACGCTTCACCATCTGGCAGTCCGACAGACGAATCTGGGTTTGGCGGATGCCAGGAGAACACTACCTGCCCCAATGCATAGTGCCATGTGTAAAGTTTGGTGGAGGAGGAATAATGGTCTGGGGCTGTTTTTCATGGTTCGGGCTAGGCCCTTAAGTTCCAATGAAGGGAAATGTTTACGCTACAGCATACAATGACATTCTAGACTATTCTGTGCTTCCAACTTTGTGGCAACAGTTTGGGGAAGGCCCTTTCCTGTTTCAGCATGACAATGCCTCTGTGCAAAAAGTGAGGTCCAGAATATGTTTGTCGAGATTGGAATAACTTGGCCGATATGCACAGAGTTCAGACCTCAACTCCATCGAACACCTTTGGGATGAATTAGAACGCTGACAGCAAGCCAGGCCTAATTGCCCAACATCAGTGCCCGAACTCACTAATGCTCCCACAATATTCCAACATCTGGTGGACAGCCTTCACAGAAGAGTGGAGGCTGTTATAGCAGCAAAAGTGGGACCAACTCCATATTAATGCCCATACTTATGGAATGAGATGTTCGACAAGCAGGTGTCCACATACTTTTGTTCATGATGTGTATCTGCCTCATCACAATTCTGTCTCGGAGATCTACGGACAGTTCCTTGGACTTCATGGTATTATTTTGGCTCTAACATGCACTGTCAACTGTGGGACCATGTCCAATATATTGAATTGGTCACAGGTGGACTCCATTCAAGTTGTAGTGGCATCTTAAGGATAATCAAAGGAAATTGGATGCACCTGAGATCACTTTGTCATTATTGGGTATTTTGTGTAGATTCTTATTATTTTTTAATATGTTATATATTTTGAATTCAGATTATAACAAGATGTATGAATAGTTTCTGAAGGCACTGGTAGGGGTAAAGTGACTAGGCAACAGGATAGATAATAGATAGATGTGTGTGTGAAATCAGTATGCATGTGTGTGTTTGTTTTGTGTGTGTGAGCATATGTAGTGTGTGTTGGCGTGTCAGTGTGAATATGTGTGAGTGTATCGTTAGAGTCCAGTGTGTGTGTCAGTGCAAGAGAGTTAGTGCAAAGAAGGGTCAATGCAGTTAGTCCGGGTAGCCATTTGATGAGCAATTTAGCAGTGTTGTTTAGCAGTCTTATGGCTTGGGTAGAAGCTATTCAGGGTCCCGTTGGTTCCAGACTTGGTGCAATGGTACCGTTTGTCGTGCTGTAGCAGAGAGAACAGTCTATGTCTTGGGTGGCTGGAGTCTTTGAAACATTGTGGGGCCTTTCCCTGACACCGTTTGTTATAGAGGTCCTGGATGGCAGGGAGCTCGACCCCAGTGATGTACTGGGCCGTACTCACCACCTTCTGTAGCGCCCTGCAGGTTCCGTACCAAGTGGTGATGCAGCCATTCTCTCAATGATGCAGCTGTAGAACGTTTTGAGGATCTGAGGGCCCATGCAAAATACTTTCAGGCTTCTGAGGGGGAACAGGTTCTGTCGTAACCTCGTCACACCTGTGTGGGTGTGTGTGGACAATATTAATTCCTTAGTGATGTGGACACAAGAAACTTAAAGCTCTCGGCCCGCTCCACTACAGCCCCATCGATGTGGATGGGGGCGTGCTCACCCCTCTGTTTCCTGTAGTCCACGATCATCTCCTTTGTCTTGCTGACATTGAGGTAAAGGTTGTTTTCCTGTCACAACACTGCCAGGTCTCTGACCACCTCCATATATGCTGCCTCATCATCAGCTGTGATCAATCCTATTAACGCCTTGTCATCAGCAAACTTGATGATGGTGTTGGAGTCGTACGTGGCGATGCAGTCGTGCATGAACAGGGAGTACAGGAGGGGACTAAGCACACACCCCTGAGGGACCCCCGTGTTGATGGTCAGCAGGGCAGATGTGTTGTTGCCTACCTTCACCGCCTGGGGGCAGCCCATCAGGATGTCCAGGATCCAGTTGTGTTCAGTCCCAACACTGAACTTAGTGATGAGCTTGGAAAAGAGTATGGAGTTGAATGCCGGGCTGTAGACAATGAACAGCATTCTTGCATAGGTATTCCTTTTGTCCAGGAGGGTGGAGTGCAATAGAGATCATCTGTGGATCTGTTGGTGCTGTATGTGAACTAAAGTGGGATGATGGTGTTGATGAAGCCATGACCAGCCTTTCAAAACATTTCATGGCTATACTGTAGATGTTGGTGCTAGGGGGCAATAGTCATTAAGGCAGGTTACCTTGGAGTTCTTGGGCACGGGGACTATCCTTTTCTGCTTGAAACAAATCGATGTTACAGACTGGGTCAGGGATAGGTTGAAAATGTCAGTGAAGGCACTTGCCAGCTGATCAGCGCTTGCACTGAGTACACATCTTAAAACTCTGTCTGGCCCCGCAGCCTTGCGAATGTTAAACTGTTTTTTCTCCAAGATGGTGTAGCAGTCGGATGTGTGTCTGGTCCCGTCCTGTCCCATGTATATATAATTTTCTTTGTATACATTTAGTATATATTTTAATCTCACTTCCCATCTACGGACTGAATATACTCTCCTGCAACCTGCCTCGCCCAATGTGGTACGGGTCTGCTATTTTTATACTTTAGAAGCGTACCCCCTTCAGGAACTAGCCAGCTCACTATCTACTAGCTAGTAGTCAGTTAGCCACCGCTAGCAGACCTCACCATTAACTCGGACATCAGCCAGCCTCAACCAGGTCAATTCCTGCTAGTCTGCACTATGCTATATCAACCCAGAGCATATCGGACTGTTTTTTCTCTACCACATCTCCGGATTCCTACCGCAAGCTCTAAACCTTTACACTGGATCATCGCAGCTAGCTATCTGCTATCCGAGTGGCTACTCCTGGCTAACGTCTCTGTCCTGAAGCAAGCATCAGTTAGCCTGGAGCTAGCCTCAAGCTAGGCACATCTCCCGGCTAGCCAAAGAGTTCCACCAGCCAATTCTTGGGCTACAATACCTCTTTTTCCAATTGGCCTGGACCCTTTATTTCCGACACGGAGCCCCGCCGATCCATCGCGACTGGTCTGCCGACATAACCGCCCGAGGTGGTCTCAAAAGGCTCTTTTGTTGCGACGTCACCGGATGCCCATCTGCTAGCTCCGGCCCACTAGCTGTCTGAATCGCTGTGTCTCCAGCTCGCCTAGCGTTGCAGCGACTACGGAATTGGCTCCCTGACTCATCTAGTGCTACTCATTGGACCCTATGATCACTCGGCTACCCATGCCTCTCCCTAATGTCAATATGCCTTGTCTATTGCTGTTTTGGTTAGTGATTATTGTCTTATTTCACTGTAGAGCCCCTAGCTCTGCCCAATAAGCCTTGGATAGCCTTTTTGTTCCACCCCCCACACATGCGGTGTCCTCACCTGGCTTAACTGGTGCCTCTAGAGACAAAACCTCTCTCATCATCACTCAATGCCTAGGTTTACCTCTACTGTACTCACATCCTACCTTGTCTGTACATTATGCCTTGAATCTATTCTGCCGCGCCCAGAAATCTGCTCCTTTTACTATCTGTCCCCAACGCACCAGATGACCAGTTCTTATAGCCTTTGGCCATACCCTTATCCTACTCCTCCTCTGTTCCTCTGGTGATGTAGAGGTTATCCCAGGCTCTGCAGCCCCCAGCACCACTCCCATTCCCTAGGCTCTTTCATTTGTTGTCTTCTGTAGCCATAAAAGTCTTGGTTTCATGCATGTTAACATTAGAAGCCTCTTCCCTAAGTTTGTTTTATTCACTGCTTTAGCACACTCTGCCAAACATGATGTCCTAGCCGTGTCTGAATCATGGCTTAGGAAAGCCACCAAAAATCCTGAAATTTCCATCCCTAACTATAACATCCTCTGATAAGAAAGAACTGCCAAAGGCGGAGTTGAAATCTACTGCAGAGATAGTATGACAGAACTCTGCAGGCTATCCAGGTCTGTGCCCAAACAATTCAAGCTTCTACTTTAAAAAATCCACCTTCCAGAAACAAGTCTCTCACTGTTGCCACTTGCCCTGGACACCATATGTGAATTGTTACCTAAACTGGGATACGCTTAACACCCCGGCCGTCCTACAATCTAAACTAGATGCCCTCAATCTCACACAAATTCTTAAGGAACCTACCAGGTACAACCCTAAATCTGTAACCATGGGCACCCTCTTAGATATCATCTTGACCAACTTGCCCTCTAAATACACCTCTGCTGTCTTCAAACAGGATCTCAGCAATCACTGCCTCATTGCCTGCGAGCGTGATGGGTCCGCGGTCAAATGACCATCCCTCATCACTGTCATCACTGTCAAACGCTCCCTAAAACATTTCAACAAGCAGGCCTTTCTAATCGACCTGGCCCGGGTATCCTGGAAAGATATTGACCTCATCCCATCAGTAGAGGATGCCTGGTTGCTCTTTAAAAGTGCTTTCCTCACCATCTTAAATACGCATGCCCCATTCAAAAAATGTAGAACTAAGAACAGATATAGCCCTTGGTTCACCCCAGACTTGACTGCCCTTGACCAGCAAAAAAACATCCTGTGGCATTAGCATCGAATAGCCCCCGCGATATGCAACTTTTCAGGAAAGTCAGGAACCAACATACACAGTCAGTTAGGAAAGCTAAATGACTGCCTTTTCTGGTTCACCAACTACTTCTCAGATTTCAGTGTGTCAAATCGAACAGAGTTCAATTCTTGGGCTGACAATTTTCTCTGTTTACATCAATGATGTCGCTCTTGCTGCTGGTGATTCTCTGATCCACCTTTACACAGACAACACCATTCTGTACACATCTGGTTCTTCTTTGGAAACTGTGTTAACAAACCTCCAAATGAGCTTCAATGCCATACAACACTCCTTCCGTGGCCTCCAACTGATTTTAAATGCTAGTAAAACTAAATGCATGCGTCAACCGATTGTTGCCCGCACCCGCCCGCCCGACTAGCATCACTACTCTGGACGGTTCTGACTTAGAATATGTGGACAACTACAAATACCTAGGTGTTTGGTTAGACTGTAAACTCTCCTTCCAGACTCACATTAAGCATCTCCAATCCAAAATTAGATCTAGAATCGGCTTCCTATTTTGCAACAAAGCCTCCTTCACTCATGATGCCAAGCATACACTCGTAAAACTGACTATCCTGCCGATCCTTGGCTTCGGCGATGTCATTTACAAAATAGCCTCCAACGCTCTACTCAGCAAATTGGATGCAGTCTATCACAGTGCCATCCGTTTTGTCACCAAAGCCCCATACACTACCAACCACTTTGACCTGTATGCTCTCGTTGGCTGGCCCTCTCTTAATTTTCGTCGCCAAACCCACTGGCTTCAGGTCATCTCTAAGTCTTTGCTAGGTAAAGCCCCACCTTATCTCAGTTCACTGGTCACCATAGCAGCACCCGCCTGTAGCACACGCTCCAGCAGGTATATTTCACTGGTCACCCTCAAAGCCAATTCCTCCTTCGGCCGCTTTTCCTTACAGTTCTCTGCTGCCAATGACTGGAACGAACTGCAAAAATCACTGAAGCTGGAGATCTCCCTCACTAGCTTTAAGCACCAGCTGTCAGAGCAGCTCACAGATCACTGCACCTGTGCATAGTCTATCTGTAAATAGCCCATCCAACTACCTCATCCCCATACTGTTATCTATTTGATTTATTTTTGCTCCTTTGCACCCCAGTATCTCTACTTGTACACTGATCTTCTGCACATCTATCACCCCAGTGTTTAATTGCTATATTATAATTATTTCGCCACTACGCCTATTTACTTCCTTACCTCTGGAATCCTACCTCATTTGCACACACTGTATATAGACTTTTTCTACTGTATTATTGACTGTATGTTTGTTTATTCCATGTATAACTCTGTGTTGTTGATTGTGCCGCACTGCTTTACTTTATCTTGGCCAGGTCGCAGTTGTAAATGAGAACTTGTTCTCAACTAGCCTACCTGGTTAAATAAACGTGAAATAAAATAAAACAATGAATTTGTTTTCAACAGGACAATGACCCAACACACCTTCAGGCTATGTAAGGGCTATTTGACCAAATGAGAGTGATGGAGTGCTGCATCAGATGACCTGGCCTCCACAATCACCCGACCTCAACCAAATTGAGATGGTTTGGGATGAGTTGGACCGCAGAGTGAAGAAAAAGCAGCCAACCAGTGCTCAGCATATGTGGGAACTTCTTCGAGACTGTTAGAAAAGCATTCCAGGTGAGGGTGGTTCAGAGCATGCAAAGAGTGTGCAAAGCTATCATCAAGGCAAAGGGTGGCTACTTTGAAGAATCTGTTTAACACTTGCTTGGTTACTACATGATTCCATATGTGTTATGTCATAGTTTGATATCTTCACTGTTATTCTACAATGTAGAAAATCGTAAAAATAACTTAAAACCTTTGAATGAGTAGTTGTGTCCAAACTTTTGACTGGTACTACACATATTTACAACAAAAAAATATGGGGGACTGGAAATGATGCAGACAATTACATTGATGGAACCTACAATCTATCTGCATTATTAAAGCTGATCTTCCCCCTGAGAATTTTGTTTAATATCAACTCTATCAGAGTACTGAAAGATCTGATAGAATGGTTATGTTTTGGGGGGGGATTTTTCAAATGAATAATTTTCCATGTTTGTATTGAACTTTTATTTTTAGAGACAAAAACATGTCTGTTTTGAGTATCTGAAAAAAAAGTATTGTAATCACTGTT
Organism: Oncorhynchus tshawytscha; assembly: GCF_018296145.1. Taxonomy (NCBI): domain Eukaryota; kingdom Metazoa; phylum Chordata; class Actinopteri; order Salmoniformes; family Salmonidae; genus Oncorhynchus; species Oncorhynchus tshawytscha. Next base: position 59,153,095 of record NC_056434.1, on the reverse strand, counting down.
CTGCAGCATGTGCAATTTAAACATTTTCTGTGCTAGACCTAAGGGAAAATGTTTGCTTTTTAAATGTCTAGAATCTGGAAAAACATGCCAAAATGCTAATGAAATTTGCCCTGGAGCATCTAAAAGTGCGATATAGCAAAACTATAATATGTTTGGAGATTTCTATTATATATTTGAATAATCTAATGTTATTAATAAACAATCAAAGCCATTAAACACTTGTTGGACAATAATTATAAAAATGAAATGCCTTTTATGGTGTCTGACAGAGTTAACATAAATCAAGTTAGTTGCATTGTATGAAAGAGGGGAGATAGCTGATACCTTGATCTATCAAAATATTTGTTTCAAATTGTGTTAACATTAAGCTATTCTTTGACTCTGACCCATGGTAATATAATAATAATACTTTTTGTTGGGGGATGGGCCTTGTTCGGGCCTTGCGGGGTGGGGGTGGGGTGTGGGGGCAGCTGCTATACTGGGAAACGCCACTGGGCAAAATAACACACACACACACACACACACACACACACACACACTGGCCAGCAAAGAAATTGGAGACTCGAGCCATGTAGACCGAAGGTCATTCAGACAGACAGATCTATCCAGTTATGAGTAGAACTTGACAGATTATCCCTAACACATATTCTATATTTGCTGTTCTTAGGGAGCCAAAGCCGTGGGATTTTAGAACAGCCCGACAGAAACAATACCTGGGTAGATCTCTACAGGATATTGTGTTGAATGTGTGTGACATATCACATGTTGGTACACAAACACACACACATATGCAGACGTACACACACACAAACACACAATTCACATATCATATTCTAGTAAAACACACTTTTCTCTCTGTGTCCTCCTCACTCCTCAGATACCAAAGTTGTAAAAACATGAGAGAAGTGGAAAGAACAGAGGAAGTGACAAATTTCTGGTCTTTGAAGCCTTTTACAGTAAAACATTAAAACTCAATACCACATGTTTAATTTCTCTTTTCTGTCAATATTATGAAATACTCATTTTTTTGTTTAATCTAGAAAACATGTGGTCCTATAGTGAAGTCAGTGGAGATGTTTTTGGGGGGTGTTCTCAAACATTTCTGTATTCTTAGTTTGGCTGAGACAGTCACTCTGGCCCTGTGGTGAAATCCAAATAATTAAAGGATTTAGCCAATCAATCTCCTGTGTAAATTCCTCCTTCTTGGCTGTAGCCCAATGGGGTTTGAGGGTGAATGTCACGAGCCTATGGGACGAGTTCAGGAAGTGTCTCAGCCTGTAATGAATATCACGGTCATCAGTGTCAACGCAATACCACCAGTCATGGAAATGATTTTGTTTGGGAGTCTGTGGTGTCATTTAACATGAGAAAAAATATGTTAAAATAAAGTTTTAAACATATTTGTGCTGCATAGCCAAATAATTTGAGATACTAGGCTGTGTGTATCGGTTTGTACACCAGAGGTTTTAAGTTACCCCCTAAAGTCTAGCTCACTCAAAATACCTCTACGACTAAAGGTATTTGTATGAGAGACCAACTCGGTCGGTCGGAGACATGAAGTGTGTGTGTGCGTGCGTATGTACGTGCATCTGTGTGTGCTTGTGTAACATAAAGCACAATAAGAGTCTTTATTCTTTTACCGTTTTCTGGCCAGGGCCGGAATACCGAATGGGCATCCAGGGTACAATATGTAGGATTGCAGGAAATTGGCTTTAAAACTGAAACAAAAATGATCTGCCTCTTGACAAAATGTGTAGAATACCATTATAAAACGGCAAATTCTTCTCTCTGCACCATGGGAAAATGTGTTGAAATGCAGTAAGCTGATTTCCAGCTCCAGGCGTAGGGGCCCCAAATGCAGTAGTCAGGCCCTGTCTCTGGCCAATATAGACAGAATTAAACCATGATTAAACAAAACAATTACAGACACACCAATTAAGCAAGATAATGTTAAAGGCCAACCTATGTGGAATCAATATGAGTTAGAAACATTCATTGTGGTATCAATATTGATTACAAAGTGTAAATACATACATTTTTAAAGTCAGTCTCATCCCGAAACAGTTTTGTGAGTTCGTCACGACTTACTGAAGGGTTGGGTATGGATTACAATCATGCCCACTTGCCCAGTGCCCACTACCACGAGAAAAGCAGGTGTGCTGATAGAGCGCAATCAGCTTTGCACACTCTAACCAATCATAGCGGCCAGAACCTCCAGACAGTGAGGAAAAACCTGACCATTACGCAGTGCCTCAGACTTGTTTAACAACACGTCGCCAATGTTATGTTGAAATCATCCTTGGCCCTAAGGCCTTTTTGGAGTGGCCACTTGATGATGTGTTTGATAGTGTCAATCACTCGAATCTGCCACTTTTTGGGGTAAAATGAAAATTGAGCAGATCAGAGTGCACTTGTATCCCAACTGCAACTTGTCAATATTCCAAAACCCATTCATGAGCATCTTGTGTCTGCCCACGACCTGATTTGTAACATGATTCCCTATGTAACACTGCCAGACAGAAGAGTACTCTGGTAATAGAGAGTGGGAAAGTTATAAAAAACTAAACGACACCGAAGCACACACCTCACCACTCTCCAGCTGATTGTGGCCTTGCTGCTCAAAGTGCCTGCCAGCTACAACTTGCTAGCTTCATTGAAAAAGTTGAAACTTAGCTAGCTAGCAAGTGATTTTTGGCACTGATAAAGAGTGTAACATGTGCTTTCTTTAAGATAGTTTGACATCTTGCCGATTAAGTTGTAGACTTGTAATTGTTCTCAGAAATCAGTCCTGAGTGCATTGCCAGTCTTTTCCCTGACTCGATAGACTCCAATAAAATAAAATAAAATAGTATTAGTCACATGTGCCGAATACAACAGGACCTTACAGTGAAATGCTTACTTACGAGCCCCCCACCAACAATGAATGCAATTTTTAAAAATACTGACAAAAATAAGAGATAAAAGTAACAAGTAATTAAATAGCAGCAGTAAAACAACAATAGCGAGACTATATACAGGGGGGTACTGGTACAGAGTCAATGTGTGGGGGCACCGGTTAGTTGAGGTAGTATGTACATGTAGGTAGAGTTATTGAAGTGACTATGTATAGATGACAACAACAGAGAGTAGCAGCGGTGTAAAAGAGGGAGGGCAATGCTAATAGTCTGGGTAGCAATTTGATTAGATGTTCAGGAGTCTTATGGCTTTGGGGTAGAAGTTGTTTAGATGACTCTTGGACCGAGACTTGACGCTTGCCGTGCGGTAGCAGAGAGAAGAGTCTATGACTAGGGTGGCTGGAATCTTTGACAGTTTTTAGGGCCTTCCTCTGACACCGCCAGGTATAGGGGTCCTGGATGGCAGAAAGCTTGGCCTCAGTGATGTACTGGGCCGTATGCACTACCCTCTGAAGTGCCTTGCGGTCAGAGGCCGAGCAGTTGCCATACCAGGCAGTGATGCAACTAGTCAGGATGCTCTCGATGGTGCAGCTGTAAAACATTTTGAGGATCTGAGGACCCATGCCAAATCTTTTCTCCTGAGGGGGAATAGGTTTTGTCGTGCCCTCTTCACAACTATCTTGGTGTGCTTGGACCATGTTAGTTTGTTGGTGATGTGGACACCATGGAACTTGAAGCTCTCAACCTTCTCCACTGCAGCCCCGTCGATGAGAATGAGCAGCCCCGTCGATGAGAATGGGGGTGTGCTCCGTCCTCTATTTCCTGTAGTCCACAATCATCTCCTTTGTCTTGGTCACGTTGAGGGAGAGGTTGTTGTCCTGGCACCAGGTCTTTGACCTCCTCCCTATAAGCTGTCTCGTCGCTGTCGGTGATCAGGCCTACCACTGTTGTGTCATCGGCAAAGTTAATGATAGTGTTATAGTAGTGCCTGGCCGTGCAGTCATGAGTGAACAGGGAGTACAGGAGGGGACTGAGCACGCACCCCCAGGGGCCCCTGTGTTGAGGATCAGCGTGGCGGATGTGTTGTTACCTACCCTTACCACCTGGGGGCGGTCCGTCAGGAAGTCCAGGATCCAGTTGCAGAGGGAGGTGTTTCGTCCCAGGGTCCTTAGTTTATTGATGAGCTTTAAGGACACTATGGTGTTGAACGCTAAGCTGTAGTCAGTGAATAGCATTCCCACATAGGTGTTCCTTTTGTCCAGGAGGGAAAGGGAAGTGTGAAGTCCAATAGAGATTGTATAATCTGTGGATCTGTTGGGGCGGTATGCAAATTGGAGCGGGTCTAAGGTTTCTGGGATAATGTTGTTAATTTGAGCCATGACCAGCCTTACAAAGCACTTCATGGCTACAGACATAGGTCTACGGGTTGGTAGTCAACAGATTGCATTCACTAGCATTTCTTTATGAACAATCTTCAAACCGAGGCCAAATCAGGAAGTGCCGTCACCTTTAACACTGAAGTATGGATGGGCCCCAGAGAAATCCCATGACTACGATTCTGAAGTCCATAGCCAGTCGTAGCCACTTTTTTTTTACCCTATCCAAAACCTTAACCCATGACTCCGGATCCTAAGGTCGTGGGTTCAATTCCAGTGGAAGATACTCGTTTTTAACCCTATCCCAAACCGTATGTCACGCCCTGGTCAAAGTATTTTGTGTTTATCTTTATGTATTTGGTCAGGCCAGGGTGTGGCATGGGGTTTTTGTAATTGTGGTGTGTTTGTCTTGGGGTTTTGGTGGTGGTATTGGGATTGTAGCTTAGTGGGTTATCTAGCAAAGTCTATGGCTGTCTGGAGTGGTTCTCAATCAGAGGCAGATGCTTATCGTTGTCTCTGATTGGGAACCATATTTAGGCAGCCATATTCTTTGAGTTTGTCGTGGTTGATTGTCCTTAGTGTCCTATGTGTACTCTCTGTTAGTTTGCACTAGATAGGCTGTTTCGGTTTCGTTTATTGTTTTTTTTATTGTTTTTTTGTAAGTTCGTGTTTCTTTGTTGTGGGAGGAAGAATTAAACATGGATCGAATGGATGGAAGCCTGAGAATCAGCCCCAAAAATTTCTTGGGGGGCTCAGGGAGAGTGTGGCAGAGTCAGGAGTCAGACCTGAGCCAACTCTCCCTGTTTATCGTGAGGAGCCAAGGAGGAGACCAGAACCAGAGACTGTGAAGGAGTTAATGGGGAAATTGGAGGAGAGAGAAATGAGGGAGTTGCTGTGTTGGTGCTTTTTGCATGGAATTCGCCCGACGGAACGTGTTGGGGATTTGATGGCACCTGGGTTAGCGCTCCATACTCGTCCTGAGGTGCGTGTTAGTCGGCTGGTGAAGTTGGTGCCAGCCTCACGCACCAGGCCTCCTGTGCACATCCCTAGCCTTGCACATCCTGTGCCAACACTGCTCTCAAGATCTCCATTACGCCTTCACGGTCTAGCCCATCCTGTGCCACCTCCACACTCCAGTCCTCCGGTAGCAGCTCCCCGCACCAGGCTTCCTGTGTGTGTCCTCGATCCAGTACCACCAGTTCCAGCACCATGCACCAGGCCTTCAGTGTGCCTCGCCTGTTCAGCGCAGCCAGCGCTTTTCTCCTCTCCTGCGCTGCTGGAGTCTCCCGCCTGTTTAGCGCAGCCAGAGCCTTTCTCCTCTACAGCGCTGCCGGAGCCTCCCGCCTGTTCAGCGCAGCCAGAGCCTTCCTCCTCTACAGCGCTGCCGGAGCCTCCCGCCTGTTTAGCGCAGCCAGAGCCTTCTCCTCTACAGCGCTGCCGGAGCCTCCCGCCTGTTCAGCGCAGCCAGAGCTGCCAGTCTGCATGAAGCAGCCAGAGCTGTCAGTCTGCATGAAGCAGCCAGTCTACATGAAGCAGCCCGAGCTGTCAGTCTGCATGAAGCAGCCAGTCTACATGGAGCAGCCAGAGCTGTCAGTCTGCATGAAGCAGCCAGAGCTGTCAGTCTGCATAGAGCAGCCAGTCTGCATGGAGCTGCCAGTCTGCATGGAGCTGCCAGTCCAGAGCTGCCAGTCTGCAGGAGCTGCCAGTCTGCATGGAGCTGCCAGTCTGCATGGAGCTGCCAGTCTGCACGGAGCTGCCAGTCTGCACGGAGCTGTCAGTCTGCACGGAGCTGTCAGTCTGCACGGAGCTGTCAGTCTGCACGGAGCTGTCAGTCTGCAAGGAGCTGTCAGTCTGCAAGGAGCTGCCAGTCTGCAAGGAGCTGCCAGTCTGCAAGGAGCTGCCAGTCAGCACGGAGCCGCCAGAGCGGTCAGTCTGTAAGAAGCCGCCAGAGCTGTCAGCCTATATGGAGCAGCTAGTGCCCCCAGTCTGCCCAGCGTCGCCAGTCTGCCCAGCTCGCCAGTCTGCCCAGCGCCGTCAGTCTGCCCAGCATCACCAGTCTGCCCAGTCGCCTGCCCAGCATCGCCAGTCGGCCCAGCAGCCAGTCGGCCCAGCATCGCCAGTCTGCCCAGCACCGCCAGTCTGCCCAGCGCCGCCAGTCTGCCCAGCGCCGCCAGTCTGCCCAGCGTCGCCAGTCTGCCCAGCGTTGCCAGTCTGCCCAGCGCCGCCAGTCTGCCCAGCACCTCCAGTCTGCCCAGCGCCGCCAGTCTGCCCAGCGCCGCCAGTCTGCCCAGCATCGCCAGTCTGCCCAGCGCCGCCAGTCTGCCCAGCGCCGCCAGTCTGCCCAGCGCCGCCAGTCTGCCCAGCGCCGCCAGTCTGCCCAGCGCCGCCAGATCTGCCAGTCAACCAGACTCTTCCAGATCTGCCAGTCAATCAGACTCTTCCAGATCCGCCAGTCAGCCGGGATCTGCCAGAACTGCCAGTCGACCAGGATCCGCCAGTCGACCAGGATCCGCCAGTCGGCCAGGATCCGCCAGTCGGCCAGGATCCGCCAGAACTGCCAGTCTGCCAGGATCCGCCAGTCTGCCAGGATCCGCCAGTCTGCCAGGATCAGTTAGATCCGCCATTCAGCCAGGATCCGCCAGTCTGCCAGGATCCGCCAGTCTGCCAGGATCCGCCAGTCAGCCAGGATCCACCAGAACTGCCAGTCTGCCAGGATCCGCCAGTCTGCCAGGATCCGCCAGTCTGCCAGGATCCGCCAGAACTGCCAGTCGGCCAGGATCTGCCAGTCGGCCAGGATCTGCCAGTCGGCCAGGATCTGCCAGTCGGCCAGGATCTGCCAGTCGGCCAGGATCTGCCAGTCAGCCAGGATCCGCCAGTCTGCCAGGATCAGTTAGATCCGCCATTCAGCCAGGATCCGCCAGTCTGCCAGGATCCGCCAGTCTGCCAGGATCCGCCAGTCTGCCAGGATCCGCCAGTCAGCCAGGATCCGCCAGTCTGCCAGGATCCACCAGTCAGCCAGGATCCGCCAGAAGTGCCAGTCAGCCAGGATCTGCCGGAACCACCAGCCAGCCAGGATCTGGTAGATCCATCAACCTGCCTGAGCTTCCTATCACTCCTGAGCTTCCTCTCACTCCTGAGCTTCCTCTCACTCCTGAGCTTCCCCTCGGTCCCGAGCTTCCCCTCGGTCCCGAGCTACCTCAGTCCAGTGGGGCCCGTTGTTAGGTTTCCTAGGCCAAGGTTAGCGGCGAGGGTCGCCACTCAAGGGACACTAAGGAGGTGGACTAAGACAATTATGGAGTGGGGTCCACGTCCAGCACCAGAGCCGCCACCGCGGACAGATGCCCACCCAGACCCTCCCCTACAGGTTTAGGTTGTGCGTTCGGGAGTCCGCACCTTTAGGGGGGTTCTGTCACGCCCTGGTCAAAGTATTTTGTGTTTATCTTTATGTATTTGGTCAGGCCAGGGTGTGGCATGGGGTTTTTGTAATTGTGGTGTGTTTGTCTTGGGGTTTTGGTGGTGGTATTGGGATTGTAGCTTAGTGGGTTATCTAGCAAAGTCTATGGCTGTCTGGAGTGGTTCTCAATCAGAGGCAGATGCTTATCGTTGTCTCTGATTGGGAACCATATTTAGGCAGCCATATTCTTTGAGTTTGTCGTGGTTGATTGTCCTTAGTGTCCTATGTGTACTCTCTGTTAGTTTGCACTAGATAGGCTGTTTCGGTTTCGTTTATTGTTTTTTTGTAAGTTCGTGTTTCTTTGTTGTATTAAACATGGATCGCAATCGACACGCTGCAGTTTGGTCCGACTCTCCTTCATCACCACTAGAAAACCGTAACACCGTAACCCTTAACCTTGACGTTTGGAAAAACGTGGAAAAACGTCACAATCTGAAGTAAAATTAGTAAAACCGAGATCTTGTTGTTTTTCCAAGGATGACAGGACATCACACATGCGCACACACACACACACACACACACCCACACATACACATACACATACACATACACACACAAGCCAGGCTATCATACGTGGAGAGCCCTTGTAATTGAAGTCAATCTCAGCATTTTCCCACCACACTTCAATACAAGAGGCCTTATTCTTTCTAGGTACCATATTCTCCCACTACTACCACCTGTGTGTGTGTGTGTGTGTGTGTGTGTGTGTGTGTGTGTGTGTGTGTGTGTGTGTGTGTGTGTGTGTGTGTGTGTGTGTGTGTCAAATCATATCAAGTTTATTGGTTGTATACACAGTTTGGCAGATGTTGTAGCGGGTGCAGCAAAATGCTACTAGTTACTAGCTCCTAACAATGCAGTAAAATGTCGAACAGTACACAATAATAATATTGTCGGAAACAAATACATTTATATGTATTTGAGAGTATGGAGTATGGACTCTATAAGGTGTTGGTGTCGAAAGCATTCCACAGGGATGCTGGCCCGTGTTGACTGCGATGCTTCCCGCAGTTGTGTCAAGTTCTCTAGTTTTCTCATTTCAGCAGTAGGCATTTGCTTTCCAAACTACGTTTTTTCCCTCGATTGTATTTTGAAATCTGCAAAAGGCAAACTGATAGCCGCAACCAACCATAGAAATGTAATACCTAGATGGCATTGCCCATTCAAGTCAGGACTGGCATCCATTGCTCGTGTACCATGAGTTTAACAGTCAAATTGCCAGGGTTGTATGTTACAAAACCCTTCTATGGATTATATGTTTATGGCCACAATGCAACAAGCTGTCGCCTATATTTGGCTCACATGCTGCCCAAAATGCAGCCATCCGGACTGTAGGCATACCGGTAGATGCCAACATAAAGAAAATGGTTGAGCAAACAAGGGATATAAATGATTTGTTATGGTGTGGGGTGCATTTTCTGGCATGGTTTAGGTCCACTTGTAGGATCTATGCCAGTGCTCATTGAAGCTGTTCTTGCAGCTCGTGGTGGCCAAACACTCTTTTAAGACATGTTGGTGTCTCCTTAATTTTGGAAGATTTTTTTTTAACTGTTTTTTTTTTCAACTATTGATCCTGTGTGGCTAAATGATGCTCTTTGGTGTATTTTTAACATTGATATATATTTGTCTGCCTCTTAGACCCTCTATAGGCTTGGGCCCAGGCCCTGACAAACACAATTGACCAGTCACATTTTGTTAAGCAGTTTATTTGTATTTTTGTATTGTTCAGTTACCCAAATTCATACACACATGCACACACACTCACATACAATCAGCATATACACTGCTGCTACTCTGTTTATTATGTATCCTGATGCCTAGTCACCTTACCACCTTACCCCTACCACTCCAGTATTAATGCACATTGTAAATATGGTATTGGCACTGACCCTGCACATAGCTTACTTACTTACTCGGGTTCATCTTATTATGTGTTTTTGTTCTACTTTACTTTATTTTATAGTACTACATATATTGATTACTGCATTGTTGGTAAAGAGCTTGGAAGAAAGGCATCTTACTGTACTTGTGCAAGGGGCAATCAAATTTGAAACTTGGAGACTTTCTCTCTGTACGCTCTTAGAAAAAAAGGCGTTATCTAGCACCAAAAAGGGTTCTTCGGCTGTCCCCATAGGATCACCTTTTGAAGATCCCCTTTTGGTTCAAAGTAGAACCCTTTTGGTTCCAGGTAGAACCCTTTTCACAGAAGGTTCTACATAGAACCCAAAAGACTTCTACCTGGAACCAAAAAGGGTTCTACCCCGAACCAAAAAGGGTTCTATATGGGGAGAGCCGCGGAACCCATTTGGAACCCTTTTTTCTAAGAGTGTAGTCCATAATCAGCTCCTTCGTTTTGTTGATGTTGAGGGAGAGGTTATTTTCCTGGCAACACTCCGGCAAGGCTCTCACCTCCCTGTAGGCCGTCTCGTTGTTGTTGGTAATCAGGCCTACCACTGTTGTGTTGTGCAAACTTAATGATTGAGTTGGGGACATGCTTGGCCACACAGTCATGGGTGAACAGGGAGTACAGGAAGGGCTTGATTTGTTGCCTACCTTCACCACCTGGGGTCGACCGTCAGGAAGTCCAGGAACCAGTTGCAAAGGGAGGGATTCAGATCCAGGGCCCTGAGCTAGGTGATGAGCTTGGAGAGCACTATGTTGTTGAAAGTGATGACCAATATTCTTACATACAGTAAGTATTATTCTTGTCCAGGTGGGATTGGGCAGTGTGCAATAGCGATTGCGTCATCCTTGGATCTGTTGGGGTCGTATACAGATTGTGGTGGGTCTAGGGTATCGGGTAAGGTGGAGGTGGAGGTGATATGATCCTTAACTAGCCTCTCAAAACACTTCATGGTGACAGAATTGGGTGATACAGTGCAATAGATTGAAGTGCTTTTGTTCAAAGATTGAACGTGAGTGTTTGGTTTTACTATCCTTGTGGGGACCAGAAGGATAGTAAAACAAGGAAAATTCGGACAAGTGGGGACATTTCGCTAGTCCCCATAAAGAAAAAGTATATTCTAGGCTTACAAATAGGGTTAGGGCTAGATTTAGGGTTAGTGGTTAGGGCTTGGGATAGGGGTTTGGAGTTAGGGTTAGTGTTAACGTTTAGGCGTTTGGGAAAATAGGATTTTGAATGGGAATCATTTGTTTGGTCCACACAAGGATAGTAAAACAAACGTATGTTTTTGTGTGTGATAGCTCAAGGGGGTTCATGGGTGCTCTGTCAAACACACGGTAAACCAGAGGAGAAAGAACAACTCAAACGCTGCACTATTTATTGAGACAAATTCAGAGCAGGAAGAGAAATATTTGGTTAACTCAGCGGCGAACGGTCAGCGGTGTTGGGGCGAACCACGGTTGATGTGAAGGAAAACAGCCATCCCTTTGTTAGTCGACAGAATGGAACACTCCGTGTGGTCACTGCAGGAGGCCGAACATCACAGACAGAGCAACACAGACGCTCTCTCTCTCGTGCTTACAGTCTCTGAGACATACACAGAGGAACAGAAAACCACACATAGAAGCTCTCATGCTCACTCTCACACGCACACACACAGAGGAAAACTAGATCCGGACATTCATTGCCTGCTATGAATGTTTTATTAGCCATGTGAACAGGTCATAGAGCTACACACTCCACTACTCTTCAGCAGGGGCACACTCACTCACACATAATCACATTTCATTGGCTCACACCTACACATACACTAATCACGTGACTCTTTTCAGGAAACTAGGCATATGTCGCGTGAGCCATTTGAACTAAAACCTTCTTTTTTTTAAATCAAAAAGCGTTTTTGGGCAGAAATGCCTTCTGGAACATGTGAACTTTCATGTGCTTTAATAACAAACGTGTATGTCGTCTGTAAATACGAAAACATTTGTTAAATTACGAGCCTAGTTGGTTTAGCCACAGAAAAATACAACATCCTTCCCGGTAGCCATGATTGGCTGAGATAATGAGTGGGCTGTACATGCTGAGAGATGAGTTTGGATTGGTCTGCCATGTAGTACACTTCTGTCTACAACATGAGCTGGTCAGTATGTGTAGGTAATCCTTTTTAACACTGCTTTTTTGAAAAATATCACGTAGTAGAACTGCCAAAGTGTTGCTTCTCACTTTCTGGAGGACTGAGTTTTGAAATCAGTGGAATTCGAGTATGATAGCTAAGGAGATGAAGGAAATATTGGCATTTGATTGTAAATATGCAGACAGCGTCAAAAAGAGAACACACAGAAGGCTATTAACACCTGTCTCCGGATTACATCTTCAAACTAAGGGAAAATATGGCATCCGTGACAGAGAGTGAGGACTGATAAGATAGTCTTTCTAGTTACATTTTCAGATGTTACACGTTTCTAATTTTGTCAGAAAGTAGTTTTCATTTCAAGTTAAAGTGTACTGTTAGCTAGCTAGCTAACATTAGCTGATTGGCTCACTAGCTAACATTATGTGTATGATCTGTGTAATAATATTATTTGTATTTCAGAACCATTTGCATTGCTAGTTATAGCCTAATGTTATCTAGCTAACATTGAACCTGGTTGGTTACCTACCTGTAGATTCATGCAGGGTAGTAATGTCATGAGTTGGGATTATGGTTCATTGTTTAGCTAGCTAGCTATATGTCTAAACAAAAGACAATGCAAGTACCTACTTCAATAGAATGTTTATGATGTCACTGCGTCAACTGTCGATAGACGTAGAGGTACATTCGCTCTGGCTATCTAGTCTGATTTCAGAGCACTCTCGTCTGAGTGTGCCGGAGCGCAGAATAACTGACACATTTACGAACACTCAACACCCATGGAATATGGCCGGTGTCAGTAAACATGTAGCAAAATTTGAAATAGTGTTTTTTACATTGGATAAAAGTAGAGACCCAGAACTACAAAATGGTATATCATAACTACTTTTGAGGAACACTGGGAAAGTAATTTTGCTTTGAAAGTTGATAACTTGTAAACTCACTTTTGAGAAAATGACCTTTGAATGTTATGGTGCAGCTATTGGAGAGCCCTTCTTTGTCAACACCCATTCAACATCGTTCAATTGAACGATGTGGTTGAAGATAACCCTCTAGTGGTGTGGGGGCTGTGCTTTGGCAAAGTGGGTGGGGTTATATCCTTCCTGTTTGGCCCTGTCTGGGGGTATCATTGGATGGGGCCACAGTGTCTCCTGACCCCTCCTGTCTCAGCCTCCAGTATTTATGCTGCAGTAGTTTATGTGTCGGGGGGCTAGGATTAGTTTGTTATATCTGGAGTACTTCTCCTGTCCTATTCGGTGTCCTGTGTGAATTCTCTAATTCTCTCTTTCTTTCTCTCTCTCGGAGGACCTGAGCCCTAGGACCATGCCCCAGGACTACCTGACATGATGACTCCTTGCTGTCCCCAGTCCATCTGACCGTGCTGCTGCTCCAGTTTCAACTGTTCTGCCTTATTATTATACGACCATGCTGGTCATTTATGAACATTTGAACATCTTGGCCATGTTCTGTTATAATCTCCACCCGGCACAGCCAGAAGAGGACTAGCCACCCCACATAGCCTGGTTCCTCTCTAGGTTTCTTCCTAGGTTTTGGCCTTTCTAGGGAGTTTTTCCTAGCCACCGTGCTTCTACACCTGCATTGCTTGCTGTTGGGGGTTTTAGGCTGGGTTTCTGTACAGCACTTTGAGATATCAGCTGATGTACGAAGGGCTATATAAATAAATTTGATTTGATTTGATTTGGTTCACGCCTTCTTAAGCTTCAGCCCCACACATCTCTTTAAGGGTTAATCCAAATGTACTAACAACAGCAGTCAAGTACCCAAGCTAACTTGTTAGCTACTTCCGGACATCTAAGTGAGAGAGAACTCACCCTAGCAGATCTGGTTAGGCTGTTATGTTATCCAGAGCGTTGGTGGCTGCAAATGTGCTGTCAGATTGTCCGTTCGTAAATTCAGAACGTTTTGCGTTCTGGGCTGCGTTACTGGGCTCATCTCGCTATAGCAACTCCTTGTGGCAGGCCGGGCACCTGCAGGCTGACCTCTGGTCGTCAGTTGAAATGTGTTTCCTCTGAGACATTGGTGCAGCTGGTATCCGGGTTAAGCAGGCGGGTGTTAAGAAGCACAGTGTGGCGGGAGGACGCATGTTTCGGAGGACGCATTACTCAAGCCCGTTTGGGAGTTGCAGCGATGAGACAAAATCGAAATTGGGGAGAAAAAAAATATATACAGTTGAAGTCGGAAGTTTACATACACTTAGGTTTGTGTCATTGAAACTCGTTTTTCAACCACTCCACAAATTTCTTGTTAATAAACTATCGTTTTGGCAAGTCGGTTATGACATCTACTTTGTGCATGACACAAGTCATTTTTCCAACAATTGTTAACAGACAGATTATTTCACTTATAATTCACTGTATCACAATTCCAGTGGGTCAGAAGTTTACATACACTATGTTGACTGTGCCTTTAATTTAAACAGCTTGGAAAATTCAAGAAAAAATATGTCTTTAGAAGCTTCTGATAGGCTAATTGACATCATTTGAGTCAATTGGAGGTGTACCTGTGGATGTATTTCAAGGCCTAACTTCAAACTCAGTGCCTCTTTGCTTGACATCATGAGAAAATCAAAAGAAATCAGCCAAGACGTCAGAAAAACAATTGTAGACCTCCTGGTTCATCCTTGGAAGCAATTTCCAAACGCCTGAAGGTACCACGTTCATCTGCACAAACAATAGTACGCAAGTGTTACGTACGCCTCTAGGAAGAGGGAATGCAACACCTTGCTACAACTCAACTCCCCGTGGAGTGAAAGAGGTATGGGACTGTAGGTGCGAGTTAGGATGACAAAAGGCTGAGAATTTACCGTTTACTAGGAATTTATTCATTCACACGGTAAATTTGGGGAAAAGGGGCTGAACGGAACCAAAGCAAAGAAAGTAAATGTCAAAGCCCCCTCTCCTACCTTAACTACCTACCCACTACTTACCTATCTTAGCACCACCTGGTGCGCTAGCCAAAATACAGGGGGTGGTCCTCCCAGGTCTTACCTAGTGTGAAAAGACAGTAAATACTACGGGTTATGTATGCCCGCAGGCCTCTTGCCTAAGCACTCCCTAGGTGCCTTCCCCTCCCCCCCTGGGAACAAATGAAACAGAATAATACAAAGACTTGCAAGCCGAAGAGCACCATCCCAACCGTGAAGAACGAGGGTGGCAGCATCATGTTGTGGGGGTGCTTTGCTGCAGGAGGGACTGGTGCACTTCACAAAATAGATGGCATCATGAGGATGGAAAATTATGTGGATATATTGAAGCAATATCTCAAGACATCAGTCAGGAAGTTAAACCTTGGTCACAAATGGGTCTTCCAAATGGACGATGACCAAAGGACAACAAAGTCTAGGTATTGGAGTGGCCATCACAAAGCCCAGACCTCAATCCCATAGAAAATGTGTGGGCAGAACTGAAAAAGCATGTGCGGGTAAGGAGGCCAACAAACCTGACACAGTTACACCAGCTCTCTCAGGAGGATTGGGACAAAATTCACCCAACTTATTATGGGAAGCTTGTGGAAGGCTACCCAAAATGCTTGACCCAAGTTAAACAATTTAAAGGCAATTCTACCAAATACTGAGTGAGTGTATGTAAACTTCTGATGAAAGATGAAAGAAATGAAATGTGATGAAAGAAATAAAAAGCTTAAATAAATCATTCTCTCTACCGTTATTCTGACATTTCACATTCTTAAAATAAAGTGCCAATCCTAATTGGCGTTAGACAGGGAATTTTTACTAGGATTCAATGTCAGGAATTGTGAAAAACTGAGTTTAAATGTATATGGCTAAGGTGTATGTACATTTCCGACTGTATATATGCTTTTTTCCCTCATCAATCCACACACAATTGCCCATAATGATAAAGCAAAAGCCGGTTTTTAGACATTTTTGCAAATATATTTAACATTAAAAACTTTACATAAGTATTCATACCCTGTTCTTTGTTGAAGCAACCTTGGCAACGATTAAAGCCTTTTGTCTCCTTGGGTATGACGCTACAATCTTGGCACACTTGCATTTTGGAGAGTTTCTCCCATACTTCTCTGCAGATCCTCTCAATCTCTGTCAGTTTGGATGGGGAGCGTCGCTGGATAGCTATTTTCAGGTCTCTCCAGAGATGTTCCATCGGGTTCAAGGACATTCAGCGACTTGTCCCGAAGCCACTCCTGCTTCGTCTTGTCTGTGTGTTTAGGGTCGTAGTCCTGTTGGTAGGTGAACCTTCTCCCCAGTCTGAGGTCCTAAGCGCTGCTGAGCAGGTTTTCATCAAGGATCTCTCTGTACTTTGCTCCGTTCATCTTTCCCTCGATCCTGACTAGTCTCGCAGGTCCTGCCACTGAAAAATATCCCCACAGTATGATGCTGCCACCACCATGTTTCACTGCAGGGATGGTGCCAGGTTTCCTCCATACGCTTGGCATTCAGGTCAAAGAGTTCAATCTTGGTTTCATCAGACCAGAGAATGTTGTTTCTCATGGTCTGAGTCATTTAGGTGCCTTTTGGCAAACCAAGCGGGCTGTCATTTGACTTTTACTGAGGAGTTTCTTCTGTCTGGCCACTACCATAAATGCCTGATTGGTCAAGTGCTGCAGAGATGGTTGTCTTTCTGGAAGGTTCTTCCATCTTCACAGAGGAACTCTGGAGCTCTGTCAGAGAGACCATTGGGTTCTTGGTCACCTCCCTGACCACGGCCATTCTCCCTCGATTGCTCAGTTTGGCCTTGCGGCCAGCTCTAGGATGAATCTTGGTCGTTCCAAACTTCAAACTTCTTCTTAAGAATGATAGAGGCCACTATGTTCTTGGGGATCTTCAATTCTGTAGAAATGTTTTTGTACCCTTCCCCAGATCTGTACCTCGACACAATCCTGTCTTGGAGCTTGACGGACAATTCCTTGGACCTCATGGCTTGGTTTTTGCTATGACATGCACTGTCAACTGTGGGACCTCATATATACAGGTGTGTGCTTTCCAAATCATGTCCAATGAATTTAATTTATCACAGGTGGACTCCAATCAGTTTGTAGCAACATCTCAAGGATGATAAATGGAAACAGGATGCACCTGAGTTAAATCTCAAGTCTTTTAGTAAAGGGTCTGAATACTTATGTAAATAAGGTATTTCTGTTTTTTAGTTTGTATTTTTGGAAATATATTAAAAATATCTGTTTTTGTTTGTCATTATGGTGTATTGTGTGTAGATTGATGAGGAAAACTTTTAATTTAATCAATTTTAGAATAACTCAAAACTTAACAAAATGTGGAAAGAGTCAAGGGGTCTGAATACTTCCCAAATACACTCTAGATATGGTTATATGATCAATCAGGACACATAACACAGTTTCTGAGTTATTATAATGTTCCTATCCTCTTCATATGCTGTGTACTTTTAACACTATATTTAATTATTTTATTTCTTCATCGCGTGTTGAACGTCTTATGAAATGTGATTTTAGTTAGATCGATATTTATAAAGCTTCCTTGAAATAACTTGCATTCCTTGAAATAACGTATCCCGGGGAAAGTGTCTGACCGGTTCAAGGCGACTGGGAACTTGGAAAATTGTTTTAAACGGTCATTCAACTCGGAAATCCAAATCGGACACTCATGATTTTACCTGTTTTTTTCCCCCTGTGAGTTACGAGTTGTCTTGAAAGCACCATGAGTAAAGTGGGTGACGATGACCTGTGGGCACTGTACAGCTACAAGGGGTGGAAGGGGAAATGATAATTTGAAAATATGAAAATATGCAATGTCATAATCTGTTGAGTTGACAATGAAATGTAATAGGATTTAGCATTCAGAAATTTAAGGGAAGAACAGTACACAAGGTTGTATATTGTTTTCATAACATGTGGTCTATTTGATTTGTTAATGGTTTTAGGTGCATGCTGTCACGACTATCACCGAAGGTGGCTCACTCCCCTTCCAGTTCGGGTGGCGCTCGGGCTGTTGTTGTCACCGGTCTACTAGCTGCTACCGATCCCTTTTCCCCTTTTCGTTTTGTTTGGTCTAATTGGTTTCACCTGTTCCTTGTTTGGGGTTTTGGGTTGGGGTTATTTAAGTTCAGTTAGCCCGCCTCTGTTCGTGCGGGCTTGTTTGCTGCTTTTTGGTTCAGGAGTGTCCTGTCATTTTTCCGCTGTACAGCGTATGTACCGGTGTAGTACATTTTTGAGTGTTTTACGCCTGTGTTCAGTGTTACCCTCTTTTGTTCGCTGTGATTGTTCCGGAATAAATGTTTTCTCCGAATCCTCTGCTCTCTGCGCCTGACTCCACACCCATCACTCTTCGAATCCTGACAGAAGCCCGTGCCATAAACTATGGAGTCAGCAGGAGCAGCGACCACCCCTCTTCCAACGATGGAGGAGCGTGTCCTTCATCATACGTCCATCCTCCATCGCATCGGATGGGAGAGGAGTGGTCTCCCTACTTCCCCTCCAACCCCCCCACCTACAATGCTACAACCTCCTCCAGCGGTACCCAGAACCAGCGCACTGCGTATTGCACCTCCGAGGGAGTACGATGGAGCGGCGGCGGGGTGCCAGGGATTCTTGCTCCAACTCCAGCTTTACCTGGCCACCGTTCGGCCGACTCCCTCGGACGAGGAGAGTGTGAGCGTCCTTGCTTGACAGGTAGAGCCCTGGAGTGGGACAATGCCATCTGGAACGGGCCCGACTCGGCGAGGGGCCACTACCTGGAGTGAGAGATTGTTCCATCTCAGGCAGGAGACAAGGAGCGCGCAGGACTTCACGCTGGAGTTCCGGACCTTGGCCGCTGGGGTGGGGTGGAACGACAGGGCCCTAATAGACCATTACAGGTGTATCCTGAGAGAGGACGTCCGCAGGGAGCTGGCTTGTCGGGACACCACACTCACCCTGGACGAGCTCATAGACCTGTCGATCAGGCTGGACAATCTGCTGGCTGCTCGCGGACGTTCTGAAAGGGTCCTGTCTGTTCCACCTCCTGGCCCTCCCGCTCACATACCAATGGAGTTAGGGGGGGGCCGCATCGAGGGGGACCGGAGGAGGAGGCTCCTCCTGCACCAGCTGTGGTTGGAGAGGGCACACTTCCGGTCGGTGATGGAGGAGTCCATCTGGGAGTCGAGAGGGCAGGCAGAACACTTCTCGGTCACCCCAGGTGAGTCATCACCATCCTCACCCAGAGCTTCCTGTTGGTCACATGTTTTTTTTCCCGAAGAAGCTCGGGCCGGCGGAGCGAAACTATGATGTGGGGGACTGGGAGCTGTTAGCTGTGGTTAAAGCCCTGAAGGTGTGGAGACACTGGCTCGAGGAGGCTAAGCACCCTTTCCTCATCTGGACTGACCACCGTAACCTGGAGTATATTCGAGCAGCTAGGAGACTGAATCCTCGTCAGGCAAGGTGGGCCATGTTTTTCACCAGATTCAGATTTACGATCTTGTAAAGACAAGATTCCCTTAACACTAAGGCCGACGCGCTGTCC
This sequence comes from Oncorhynchus tshawytscha, assembly GCF_018296145.1. Lineage (NCBI taxonomy): Eukaryota > Metazoa > Chordata > Actinopteri > Salmoniformes > Salmonidae > Oncorhynchus > Oncorhynchus tshawytscha. Next base: position 59,133,869 of record NC_056434.1, on the reverse strand, counting down.
CATCTCTATCGATCCTACTCCCATCATTGGTGGCACCGGTAGTATGGGAGGTGGACGCGGACATCGAGCGGGCGCTAAGGGGGGAACCTGTGCCTCCACAGTGCCCGGAGGGTTGTAGGTACGTGCCGCTTGCTGTCCGTGATCAATTGATTCGGTGGGCTCATAGTCTACCCTCGTCGGGTCACGCGGGGATTTCGAGGACAGTGTGGTGTCTTAGGGGGAAGTACTGCTGGCCCACCTTAGCTAAGGACGTGCGATTCTATGTCTCCTCCTGTTCAGTGTGCGCCCAGAGCAAGGATCCTAGGCACTTGCCTAGAGGGAAGTTACAGCCCCTCCCCGTTCCGCAACGGCCATGGTCTCATCTATCTTTGGACTTCCTCACTGGTCTTCCCCCGTCTCAGGGAAACACGACAATCCTGGTCGTTGTGGATCGGTTCTCTAAGTACTGCCGTCTTATCCCTTTGCCCGGTCTCCCTACGGCCCTACAGACTGCGGAAGCTCTGTTCACCCACGTCCTCCGGCACTACGGGGTGCCTGAGGACATCGTTTCTGATCGGGGTCCCCAGTTCACATCCCGAGTGTGGAAGGTGTTTATGGAACGTCTGGGGGTCTCGGTCAGCCTCACCTCGGGGTATCACCCAGAGAGTAATGGTCAGGTGGAGAGATTGAACCAGGAGGTGGGTTTCTGCGGTCGTCTTGCCAGGACCGGCCAGGGGAGTGGGCGAGATACATCCCCTGGGCTGAAATGGCCCAGAACTCCTCCACCAACATGTCACCGTTTCAGTGCGTGTTCGGCTACCAGCCGGTCCTGGCACCGTGGCTTCAGAGCCAGACCGAGGCTCCTGCGGTGGAGGAGTGGGTGCAGCGCTCTGAGGAGACCTGGAGGGCAGAAGAGGAGCGCTGACTGTCACTGCAGTGAGGCCCCCGTGTTCAAACCGGGGGACGGGGTCTGGCTCTCAACCCGAAACCTGCCCCTCTGCCTGCCCTGCCGGAGGCTGGGTCTGCAGTGTGTGGGGCAATTTAAAGTTCTGAGGAGGATAAACGAGGTGTGTTATCGATTACAACTCCCTTCGTATTATTGTATTTACCCCTCGTTTCAAATCAAATCAAATTTTAAATCAAAGCAAATTTATTTGTCACATACACATGGTTAGCAGATGTTAATGTGAGCATAGCAAAATGCTTGTGCTTATAGTTCCGACAATGCAGTAATAACCAACGAGTAATCTAACCTTACAATTCCAAAACTACTACCTTATACACACAAGTGTAAAGGGATAAAAAATATGTACATAAAGATATATGAATGAGTGATGGTACAGAACTGCATAGGCAAGATGCAGTAGATGGTATCGAGTACAGTATATACATATGAGATGAGTAATGTAGGGTATGAAAACAAAGTGCCATAGTTTAAAGTGGCTAGTGATGTATTTTCCATCAATTTCCATCAATTCCCATTATTAAAGTGTCTGGAGTTGAGTCAGTGTGTTGGCAGCAGCCACTCAATGTTAGTGGTGGCTGTTTAACAGTCTGATGGCCTTGAGATAGAAGCTGTTTTTCAGTCTCTCGGTCCCTGCTTTAATGCACCTGTACTGACCTCGCCTTCTGGATGATAGCGGGGAGAACAGGCAGTGGCTCGGGTGGTTGTTGTCCTTGATGATCTTTATGGCCTTCCTGTGACAACAGGTGGTGTAGGTGTCCCCGGTGATGCGTTGTGCAGACCTCACTACCCTCTGCAGAGCCTTACTGTTGTGGGCGGAGCAGTTGCCATACCAGGCGGTGATACAGCCAGACAGGATGCTCTCGATTGTGCATCTGTAGAAGTTTGTGAGTGCTTTTGGTGACAAGCCAAATTTCTTCAGCCTCCTGAGGTTGAAGAAGCGCTGCTGCGCCTTCTTCACGACGCTGTTTGTCCGTGATGTGTACGCCGAGGAACTTAAAACTTACTACCCTCTCCACTACTGTCCCATCGATGTGGGTAGAGGGGTCGGGGACGAAATCCAGGGTCTCGAGCTTGATGACGAGTTTGGAGGGTACTATGGTGTTAAATGCTGAGCTGTAGTCGATGAACAGCATTCTCACATTTCTCTTGTCCAGATGGGTTAGGGTAGTGTGCAGTGTGGTTGAGATTGCATCGTCTGTGGACCTATTTGTGCGGTAAGCAAATTGGAGTCGGTCTAGGGTGTCAGGTAGGGTGGAGGTGATATGGTCCTTGACTAGTCTCTCAAAGCACTTCATGATGACGGAAGTGATTGCTACGGGGCGGTAGTCGTTTAGCTCAGTTAGCTTAGCTTTCTTGGGAACAGGGACAATGGTGGCCCTCTTGAAGTATGTGAGAACAGCAGACTGGGATAAGGATTGATTGAATATGTCCGTAAACACACCAGCTGGTCTGCGCATGCTCTGAGGGCGCGGCTGGGGATGCCGTCTGGGCCTGCAGCCTTGCGAGGGTTGACACATTTAAATGTTTTACTCATGTCGGCTGCAGTAAAGGAGAGTCCGCAGATTTTGGTTGCGGGCCGTGTCAGTGGCACTGTATTTTCCTCAAAGCGGGCAAAAATAGTTATTTAGTCTGCCTGGGAGCAAGACATCCTAGTTCGAGACGGGGTTGATTTTCTTTTTGTAGTCCGTGATTGACTGTAGACCCTACCACATACCTCTTGTGTCTGAGCCGTTGAATTGTGACTCTACTTTGTCTCTATACTGACGCTTAGCTTGTTTGATTGCCTTGCGGAGGGAATAGCTACACTGTTTGTATTCGGTCATGTTTCCGGTAACCTTTCCCTGGTTAAAAGCAGTGGTTTGCGCTTTCAGTTTCACGCGAATGCTGCCATCTATCCACGGTTTCTGGTTTGGGAATGTTTTAATCGTTGCTATGGGAACAACATAATCAATGCACTTTCTAATGAACTCTCTCACCGAATCAGCATATTCGTCAATGTTGTTGTTTGACGCAATGCGGAACATATCCCAGTCCACGTGACCGAAGCAGTCTTGAAGCGTGGAATCAGATTGGTCGGACCAGCGTTGAACAGACCTGAGCACGGGAGCTTCTTGTTTTAGTTTCTGTCTGTAGGCAGGAAGCAACAAAATGGAGTCGTGGTCAGCTTTTCCGAAAGGAGGGCGGGAAGGGCCTTATATGCATCGCGGAAGTTAGAATAGCAATGATCCAAGGTTTTACCAGCACTGGTTGCACAATCGATATGCTGATAGAATTTAGGGAGTCTTGTTTTCAGATTAGCCTTGTTAAAATCCCCAGCTACAATGAATGCAGCCTCAGGATATGTGGTTTCCAGTTTGCAAAGAGTCAAATAAAGTTCGTTCAGGGCCATCGATGTGTCTGCTTGGGGGGGAATTTATACGGCTGTGATTATAATCGAAGAGAATTGCCTTGGTAGATAATGCGGTCAACATTTGATTGTGAGGAATTCTAAATCAGGTGAACAGAAGGACTTGAGTTCCTGTATGTTGTTGTGATCACACCACATCTCGTTAATCATAAGCCATACGCCCCCGCCCCTCTTCTTACCAGAAAGATGTTTGTTTCTGACTGCGCGATGCGTGAAGAAACCAGCTGGTTGCACCGATCCCGTTAGCGTCTCTCGAGTGAGCCATGTTTCCGTGAAGCAAAGAACGTTACAGTCTCTGATGTCCCTCTGGAATGCTACCCTTGCTCGGATTTCATCAACCTTGTTGTCAAGACACTGGACATTGGCGAGTAGTATGCTAGGGAGTGGTGCGCGATGTGCCCGTCTCCGGAGCCTGACCAGAAGACCGCTTCGTTTCCCTCTTTTGCGACGTCGTTGTTTTGGGTCGCAGGCTGGGATCCATTCCGTTGTCCTGGGTGGAAGGCAGAACACAGGATCCGCTTCGGGAAAGTCATATTCCTGGTCGTACTGATGGTGAGTTGACGTTGCTCTTATATTCAGTAGTTCTTCCCGACTGTATTTTATGAAACCTAAGATTACCTGGGGTACCAATGTAAGAAATAACACGTAAAAAAACAAAATACTGCATAGTTTCCTAGGAACGCAAAGCGAGGCGGCCATCTCTGTCAGCGCCGGAAGTCATGTGTCTCTCCTCAGGCCGATGGCAGCTGGTCCCTTGCAGGAAGGTGAGGTGCGGGAGGTCCCTCCATCCCCTCTGGACATCGAGGGGTCCCTGGCGTGGGTGGTACTGTCACGACTATCACCGAAGGTGGCTCCCCTTCCCATTCGGGTGGCGCTAGGTAGTCGTCCTCACCGGTCTACTAGCTGCTACCGATCCCTTTTCCCCTTTTCGTTTTGTTTGGTCTAATTGGTTTCATCTGTTCCTTGTTTGGGGTTTTGGGTTGGGGTTATTTAAGTTCAGTTAGCCCGCCTGTATCCGTGCGGGCTTGTTTGCTGTTTTTGGGTTCAGGAGTGCCCTGTACAGCGTATGTACCGGTGTAGTACATTTTGGAGTGTTTTAAGCCTGTGTTCAAGTTACCCTCTATTGTTCGCTGTGATTGTTCTGGAATAAATGGTTTTTCGAATCCTCTGCTCTCTGCGCCTGACTCCACACCCATCACTCTTCGAATCCTGACACATGCAGTCGTAATCACAGGAAGGTGAAGGTGAAAGACTTGGACACTTAAGCCGTGGTTGTCGTCATCCGATCAAGATGACCCATCACTATCTGATCGAGATTTGTTGCGTCTACGCATGGCAATAGAATGTGTGTCTTATCTGCCCAACGCGTCCGTACTGTGACCAGATTCCTGGGTTCCTCCCTTTATGTAAATGAATCATATCTGCCTTGGATCTCCCTTATGACACAAGCTGTATAAATTGACAGAAAAAAGCATGCTTTTATTGCCAATAGTTTTACACTCATCGTTACAGCCTATATTGGTTATCCAACGATTTAAGACTGGGCGTAATAGGCTACTGTCCCGATATCCTCGACCTGTCCACAGCCGTACAAATAAATATTACTTCATAGATGCTTCCGTTTTAAAAACAGTAATAAAAAAAAACGCTTTTGTAGGATTAGGTACATTGGTTGTGTTTAGGCAGGTCTTAAAGATACCAAAAGTTTGCATTTCGAAGAACATCTAACATGATGACCTATAGCAAGATGTGTGGTCAAATTATGAAAATGGATCAAAGTGGCAATGGATGAAAGTAGCCCGAAGAGTCCCTCGTATTGTACATCATATTGGACAGTGACCTGTCTCATGCTTACAGAAAACTGTGCGCCTTTATGCATCGCCTTTGTTCATATTTCCGTGAAAGCTGTACACGACGAGGGCCCAAAGATTGTCTTAGGGCCATTTTTGACTCGGAAGTTATAAAATCATGTACACACCACAAAACACACACACACACACAATGAGAAATTGAGATTGTGTGCTACTGATTAAACTCAAGACAAAACTCAAACTTTCTTGTCCATCAGACAAAATAAACAACATTTCAGACAAAATAAACATTTCTTGGAAGCATTGCTTACTAATGGGGAATGTAGTCAGAGGCTATAAATGTGCTGCAGATGACAGTACTCCCAGTTCTCTCTTTGCTGAAGCCATGAGTGCACGTTTCAGTGCCCAACAGCTCCCATGTCCAGGAGGATGTCCAGGAGGAACAAGAGAACAATGATTTAGAAGAGGAGGAGGTATCTGAAGAAGAAGATGGGGAAGAATACAACCCAGAGCCCCGTGCATCATCTTCAGATGAAGAAGAAATCCCAGCATGCTGAAAGAAAGACTTTTTTGTCAAATAACATAAATAACATGGTCCTTATCACCATATGACAACCAGGGCAGGATGGCAGCACAAAATGTCATAAGGATGACCCCAGGGCCCACAAGACATGCAGTTGCCCATGCCCAGGACATCGCCTCAACATTCAACATGTTCATCACACTAGCCATTGAAAAAAATCAACCAGGCGATGTCAAATTTGGAGGGTTTCCTTAAATATGGAGACAACTGGAAAAGGATGGCTGAGATTGACCTGCGTGCCTACATACAGGTAGAGCTGCTAATCTGAGCGGGTGTGTATAGGTCCTGAGGCGAGGCTACATGTAGTCTTTTGGATGCAGAGGCAATGTTCCGTGCCACGATGCCACTGAAAGTCTTTCACACTTTCTCAAGAACGCTAGGATTTGATAACCGTGAGTCAAGAACTGCAAGACGTGTGAGAGACAAACTGGCGGACATAAGAGAGGTCTGGGAGAAGTGGGTGGAGCGTCTAGCATACTTCAGGCCCCGGGTTGTAGAGGTAACAGTGGATGAGCACTTTAGTAAAGAAAACAATTCTGACAGGTGTGTTCTAATAAAAACGAATGGTGTCCACTGATTAAGTACATTAAATGTCTTTCTGCATTGTGAGGAGGGAAAACCCAGATATGCACAACGTTTGTGATGAATGACATGTTGTTTCTTCATGCAAAATAGATTTGGGGTTTAAAATTCAATTAAGCTGCTTTATTTTCAGGGTTTATTGAAGGCGGGTCATTTTTGACCCTTAGGACAAGGGGAGTATACAGAATGTTAAGACTACACAAGGGTTAAATAGTCCAATTCTTATTTAGTTTAGCCGGAACTGTACCAAAGGGGAAAAATGTGGCATGCTGGGAGAACGACCGTGGTTTAGTTTCCTCCAGGTCATTGATTAGGGATAACTCTTTCACTCATCGAGGGTTGATAGACTGACACACTAGCATTACAGAATCTAAACTGAACTACAAATGTATTGGAGTTACATGGGAGGGACTATGATGGAGTTGCAGCAGAAGACCACAATGCATGACCAGTGTATAATGTGAAGGCCAAATGTTCCACCTGTACCTTTAGATCTAGCCAGAGTGGACCTCTATAACATTTCCGTGTGCAAGCCACTGTATCATACCGCTCTATTAGTTTCATATCTGATATAGCAACTGAATTAGACTATTCATATTCCCCCCCAAAAGTTGATCAAGTGCTCAGCAGCATTCCCTCAGTATTGTCAAGAACGAACGGTGGGCGAGTGGTGAGATGGTCACCCCAATACCTCCCGTTTCCACTCCTGCTATTACAGTCCTTGGCTTTTCTGCACGTTTTTTTTTCAAATATTTGATGTTGCGCTGGCATTGGCCATGGGAAAGGGGTGAATACTTTTTATATTATTTGGGATGGTATCTCTTCATAATTATCTGTATTTCTATATGAGTAATCCAATTTCGATTGGACTGTGGTGTCCGGCCCCAGTGCCAGTAGGCACTTGGTTTCTAATGAAGACCATGATCGTAATTCTGTTGTCTGCAATTACTACCTCAACTGGCAGGGGGCGATTTTTTTTGGCGGGCAGGAACACCGTGTGTTTTGATTGTCTGCACCTGTTGACAAATGTGGGCACAATCAGAATGTGGACAAGATCAGGACAACAGATGCACGTTCAAATGAAACTTGTGGAGCATCGTGCAACATTGTGGGAATGTTCTGTGCAACTTCTTAATAAGTACAATATGTGAATCACAAGAAGATTCTTGCAACATCCCAGACAACCCAGAACTGAATTCATCTCTTGTAATGTCCCTACAATGTTCCCACAACCAAAACAAATGTTTAAACTTTTAAAGAAAATGTGTTCTGGGAACATTCTTGTGACATCAGGTGAATGTTTTTTTGCACCCTAAAAGTAACATTCTATAATCATCTGCACAACTAGACAGTTTATATTATGTCCCCACCAGACTGTTCCCGCAACCGTATGAGAACATTTGCCTCACCGTAAAGAAGGTTCTAGGAACTTTCACAGAACCAATGTTGGTTTGCTGGGTATACACAGTACACGCCCAGCAAAGTTGCACCCACACGATATTTCTATCGGTCAGTCAGCTGGCCGATTATTTGAGCCCTGTTTGAATACTCTTGGAATTCATCCTGCTTTCCTCCCATATTTGAAGTGGTCACTGATCTGACATGACATAACTGGTGAAAACATTGCAATGGAGAGCCTGTTTACGACAACTCAGTCATTTTGGATCAATGATTACTTCAAGGAAGGCAGTAGAGAAGGATGCATTTGAAGAGGGCTCTGGTCAGTTTGTTCCAGGATCATCAGAGAGGACCTGTTATACCGATACTCATGTTATGTCCTGGTGACAGAGTCGAGGAGTATTATGGTAGATAATGGCCCACATGAATCTTTCTGTGTCCTACTTACTGGAGGACTGCTCACACTCAGTCCTCCATCAGGACTTTAACTCCCTGAGAGTATTCACCCCGACCCCAATAAACTGGCTTCTCATACCTCTAAACCTCTCTCTCTCTCCCACACTCTCACTGTCCTCCACACTCTCTCTCACCCCTATAACCTGGCTTCCCACACCTAATAATCCTCTCTCTTCCACATGCTCTGTCTTCCACACTCTCTCTCTCTGCTCTCTGTCTCTCTCTACATCTCTATCTATCTCTAGACTGATGTACACTCTAAGCTTAGTGTAATGGTGTTTGGGGTTAGAGCAGTGGCCTAAGACTTTGAGAGATGAAGATCTACATCCTGATAGAAAACACTAGAGAGAGTTTAGTAAATCATGAAGAGGAAGAGGAGGAGAGGAGCAGGTGAGGAGAGCTGGGATTTTCACAGTATAATGTTTCAAAATGCCATTATAACAACTTTATATTGTATCATAATAAAGTTGTCATTTTTTACTGTTTTAAAATGTAGTTGAAAGTTATGATTCAAATTCAAACAAATTCCAGAATAGGTTTTTCTTTTACCATTCAAGACAAATCGAGCGGTCTTGAGTTTGGCTATCCAAATATCAAACAGCATGTTTCATTGAGGCCATAGAAATATAGTCTATAGAACCCAGCTAGCACATAACGTTCTGAGAACCATATGTTTCTTAGCTTGGTGAGAGCGTGGTTGTCCTATGGTTATTTCGCAGACAGCCTTCCCATAACACTTCCTATGGGTTTCCTCATGGCTCTATTTAAAGTAATGTTCTGAAATTGTTCTGAGAACGTTAAGAAAAACACTTATTTTCTGCGGGAATTGCAGTACTTCAATATTACGTTTTCTACTGGTTTTACTCATGGTTCTTTCAAGTCATGTTCTCAGAACATTTAGAGAATATTAGGAAACAACAGTCTTCTGTTGGAATTTCTGTACTTCAGCATAACGTTTTCTACAGGTTTCCTCATGGTTCTTTTTAAAGTCATGTTCTTAGAACTTTCAGAGAACGTTCCATAAAAACCACAAGAAAACATTAGTAATGTTAAAAGAGCATTCTATGAATATTTAAAAGCATATACAGTACATTCCATTCTCAGCATCAACAAAACTCTCAATTCTCTATCTTGTTACATCTGTTCAGGTGTGTTGGCCACGCCCACTAATTGGTCACACCTGATCTTAATGAGTGCTAGTTTCCTTTGAAATGTCTGAATAAACTAACAAAATGTACTAACAAAAAGCTTTGTATGAGTTAACTATGAATAAACTAACAAAAAGCTTTGTATGAGTTTTTAAAAAACATAGCACGCTAGCGCCATCTAGGTGGCACAGTGGACTAATTCCATGGATAGGAAGCAGAAGATCATAGGTTTGAATCTCACTCATGTCACAATCGGACCCTTTTTCTCCTAAAATGGCATGCCCAAATCTAACTGCCTATAGCTCAGGACGTGATTCAAGAATACCATTTGAAAGGAAACAATATAACACAATAGATCTGGTAAAAGATTTTTAAAAATTAAAAAATACAAAGAAAAAACACTTTTTTTGTACCTTCATCTTTGAAATGCAAGAGCAAGACCATTATGTATTATTCCAGCCCAGGCACAATTTAGATTTTGGCCACTAGATGGAAGCAGTGTATGTGCAAAGTTTTAGACTGATCCAATGAACCATTGTGTATCTGTTCAAAATGTTGTATTAAGACAGCCAAAATGTGCCTAATTGGTTTATTAATACATTTTTAAGTTCATAATTGTACACTCTCCTCAAATAATAGCATGGTATTAATTCACTGTAATAGCTACTGTAAATTGGACAGTGCAGTTCGATTAACATGAATTTAAGCTTTCTGCCCATATCAGATATGACCTGGGAAAATGTTTTGTTATTTACAACCGCATGCTAATCACATTAGCCTACGTTAGCTCAACCGTCCCACAGGGGACATCGATCCTGTAGAGGATACATTTTCTTCAGGCTAGGGTCCTTTTTTTCTGAATTTCCATATCCAAATCCAGCTCCCAAATTGCAATTCCTATGGCTTACACTAGATGTCAACAGTCTTTGTTCAAGGTTTCAGGCTTGTTTCTTCCAAAACGAGGAAGAATAATGAGTTTTAGTACTGGGACTCAGAGTTGGAAATCATTCATGCGCACGTGCACCTGCTAATATCGCTTTCCTATTGAACATAATTCTTTCTGTGTAAAATATTATAGTTTAATTCCATTTTAGGGTCCCTGAGGATTAAATGAAAAGCCTTCTCCTATAGGTGTTCCTTTTGTCCAGGTGAGAACGGACAGTGTGGTGTGCGAATGAGATCACGTCATCTGTGGATCTGTTGGCGTGGTATGCGAATTGGAGTGGGTCTAGGGTGTCCGGGAGGATGCTGTTGATGTGAGCCATGACCAGCCTTTCAAAGCACTTCATGGCTACCGACTTGAGTGCCACTGGGCGGTAATCATTTAGGCAGGTTACCTTCACTTCCTTGGGCACAGGGACTATGGTGGTCTGCTTGAAACATGTAGGTATTACAGACTCGGTCAGGGAGAGTTTGAAAATGTCAGTGAAGACACTTGACAGTTGGTCCGCGCATGCTTTGAGTACACGTCCTGGTAATCTGTCTGGCCCAGTGGCTTTGTGAATGTTGACATGTTTAAAGGTTTTGTTCACATCGGCCACCGAGAGCGTTATCACACAGTCATCCAGAACAGCTGGTGCTCTAGCATGCCTCAGTGTTGCTTGCCTCGAAGTCAGCATAAAAGGCTTTTAGCTCGTCTGGTGGGCTCGCTTCACTCAGGTGGCGTCTGGGTTTCCCTTTGTAGTCTGTAATAGTTTTCAAGCCCTGCCACATCCGACAAGCGTCAGAGCCGGTGTAGAAGGACCTATTTGAAGGTAATTAAATCATGTTCTGATAACGTGTTTTTAATAAGACTTTTAATAACACTGCTAGCTTAGGTTAACTGTTTTAAACTCCAAGCACAGATGACACTTGGAAAGGAATTTGCTTTGGCTTGATTAACATCGACGGGGCTGTAGTGCAGCGGGTCGAGAGTTTCAAGTTCCTTGGTGTCCACATCACCAACGAACTATCATGGCCCAAACATACCAAGACAGTCGGCACAACAAAACCTTTTCCCCCTCAGGAGACTGAACATTTGGCATGGGTCCCCAGATCCTCAAAAGGTTCTACAGCTGCACCATCGAGAGAATCCTGACCGGTTGCATCACCGCCTGGTGTGGCAACTGCTCCGCCTCTAAACGTAAGGTGCTACAGAGGGTAGTGCGAACGGCCCAGTACATCACTGGGGCTAAAGCTTGCTGCCATCCAGGTCCTATATAATAGGCGGAGTCAGAAGAAAGCCCATAAAATTGCCTCAACTAGCCTGTACCCCTGCACACTGACTCGGTACCGGTGCCCCCAGTATATAGCCTCGTTATTGTCATTCTTATTGTGTTACCTTCTATTATTTCTTTTTTTTTACCCTATTGGTAAATATTTTCTTCTTCTTAAACTGCACTGTTGGTTAAGAGCTTGTAAGTAGGCATTTCACGGTAAAGTCTACGCTTGTTGTATTTGGCGCATGTGGCAAATAAAGTTTGATTTGATTTTAAATAACCTATGATTTCTGTTATTAGAATGTTAATAAAACCACCCAGGAAAACTTTCACAGAACTATCGAAAAACATTCTCAGAACCTCACTGCAACCGACAAATGTACATTCCCAAAACAGGTGAAATTTGTACTTCCATTTGCCGAACATTTAAAAAAACGTTGCATTTTAACGGTCAGAAAACGCATGGGAAACCAAAAGCTTACATTCCTACAACTTCCAAGGTACCAAATGTGCTAGCTGGGAAGGGTTTTGGAACTGGTCATTTGACTGATAAACTCATGGGTATGCTCAAAATGGCTGTGCCTTCTGCAAATGCCTACTGTTGAAAAGAGAAGACTAATTTGTCAGTAGAGGTTGGCTTCTTGATTGGGGAGGCCAGACACAAGGCAATGGCTGGAGCAGAATGGGTGGAAAGGGATTATCAACATCAAACACATGGTTTCCATGGTGTTTGATGCCATTCCATTTGCTCCGTTCCAGCCATTATTATGAGCCGTCCTCCCTTCAGTATCCTCCACTGCAGTAGAAGCTACTATTTTATTTTCTCCAGAACTCGGACAAACAACACTGTTTTTCAAAGTAGCTCAGACTTATCTCGAGACCATCACCGTACGGTGAGCCCAGGCTACACAGTCATGCTATCTATCTTTCATCATTGGGTTAGTCAGTGCCACTGAAAAGTTGATTTAGTAGCCTACTGTAGCTTATAATATTTATATATTCCCTCCTAATATTGTACAATCTGTGTGTCTCTCCAAAGCCCTTTCCAAAAGCATTTTATGGCTAAGTTCATCTTAGAACCATAGGATCCTATTTTTTGAACAATGATCTTAGCCTATGATGCTTTTATGAAACCGGGCCCAAGTCGTTTTGATTTATCTGGTAGACAGTGTCAGAGTAGCCACACATTTTGGTCAGTTGTATAGTAATAAAAAATATTATGATTATGTCTCCTGTCATGTAGGCCTAAATGATGTAAAATTGCATGTGTGTAAATCATAAGAAAGTTTCTGCTGAACTGTATGCCACTAGGCAAGTGTGTGTGTGTGTGTGTGTGTGTGTGTGTGTGTGTGTGTGTGTGTGTGTGTGTGTGTGTGTGTGTGTGTGTGTGTGTGTGTGTGTGTGTGTGTGTGTGTGTGTGTGTGTGTGTGTGTGTGTGTGTGTGTGTGTGTGTGTGCGTGCGTGGGTGGGGGCGGGTCTCTGTGGAAATTTGGGAAAGACTGATATAGATATGACATAGGTCTGAAGTCCTGGAGTGGGGGGAATGTATGTTGTGTGTTAGGGTTACAATTAGGGTTATGGGTTAGGTTTAGGGTTAGGAATTAAGGTTAGGGTTAGGGTTTTGGGTTTACTGGTTAAGGTTAAGATTAAGGGTTAGGTTTAGAATTAGAGGTTAGGGAAAATGGGACTTTGAATGGGAATCAATTGTTTGGTCCACACAAAGATAGTAAAAAAATGTGTGTGTGGGTGTGGGTTTGGTTGTGTGTGTGGTGACAGAGGGTGACCTGAGAGGCCGGGCTAGTTACTGCCTCTCTGCTGGAGACCGCCGGTCTCACAGAACTAGCATTGTTGGCATGGAGCTGCAGACAGACACACACAGAGACAGACACACACACACATACACACACATACACACACAATAACACCCGAGGTGGCAAGACCATTGGTAGAGTCATGTTCTGAATCCCATTTATAAAATGCGAGTTCCCTCCTCTCTTCTCACAGCCTCTCTGTAACACTCCACCTCTCAATAACACACTCATTATGCTCTCTTTCTCTCAGACACACAGAAACACACACACACACACAAAGACACAATAACACCATTCATAATAAGCCCTGGTTGGTTAATACCCCGACTGTTATTGTAGGTGTAGTTCACTAATCATTTGTGACTGAGTTGCTATCAAAAGCAGTTATTGCAGACAATGTTGTGATGCTATTTGAAACAGAAATGTTGACGACATAACTCAACAATACTTGTTATGACACATTTAACAAATATCAACAAAACACCAACAGCATATCAATCGTCATCATCGTCCAATTTTATTAATAACATATTTGGATTGTTACATTTTTTGTGGGTTTGAAATATTTGCTTCAAGATGGAACAATGTGTGTGTGTGTGTGTGTGTGTGTGTGTGTGTGTGTGTGTGTGTGTGTGTGTGTGTGTGTGTGTGTGTGTGTGTGTGTGTGTGTGTGTGTGTGTGTGTGTGTGTGTGTGTGTGTGTGTGTGTGTGTGTGTGTGTGCGCGTGTGAGAGAGAGCGAGACGGGAATAACGAACTGGAACTGTAGTGTGTGAGTTCTCTCATTGGCTGCAGAAGTGGACGTCAGCACCTTTCACTACTCCAGTGTTACCCCTCTAACCTCTGGCTGTAAAGGAGAAACAAGTGTTAAAGTAGCTCTGAGGAGAGTAAACTAACCTCCAGCATCCACACGGCATAAAAGAAGAGTAACAGCGGACGCCTTTATTACAGACACCATCATTACAAGTCATTCCTCGGATGTGCGTTTTCTCCCTTGAAGTAAAGGATTTTGTGTTTGTTTCTGAAATGGCAGTCTGGTTCGAGTTTACCGCGCACATGCTTTTTCTAATGCTAGGTTGTTGTCTTGGAACTTTGGAGGGTCGGACCTCGAGCCGAACCCCATGGGGCTTGCAGGGACAGGGCAGCGATGGAACCGATTCTCCGTTTGACCGAGACAGAGCTAATCAGGATGTGGTCTCACAGCACATGTACAGGCTGTATGAGAAATACAACAGAGATCTGAAACGACTCAGAGAGGGAAACACTGTCAGGAGTTTCAGAGCCAGCCAAGGTGAGTGTGACTGTGGTATGGCTGTCTATGATGCTGGACAGGAAAATTAATGTAGATATGTAGATCAATTAGTAATATCCTCAACTCTGATATGCGACCTAAATTCTTGAGATGCACATTCATTGCGGAGTTTGTCTGTCCTCAGAGGGAAAGGCGCTGATGAGATAGGCATGGAGAGAAATGCAACGTGCATATGCGGTGCCCTCACTCACAAAGTTATGATGAATTTATGGTTATATTATATAACAACCGAAATGTCTTTATGTTTTTCAATAATATCAATGATGTACTGCCTCCCCCAACTCCCAACCTAATTAATTGAAATAGCCAACAGCGGGCTGAAAAAAGCCGACGCATGTGGTCAGACACCCCAAATAGGTAGGATTGTTTTGGAACCTTCTGAGAATGCCACAGTGCTTTTTATGACGCACTTGGGCAGATCTGTATGAGTCGCTTCAGCTGTAGTGTGATCCTGCCACAGCTCCAGACGCGCAAGAATGTGTGTAGAATTCGCCCCCAAGTGGAGCCCAGCTGCCGCGCTGGCCACGACAACAATGCGGTAACTAGGAGGCAGGCGGACACCAATAATGCACCATATCTATTTTCCTATAAAGAGGCCACTGTATCCTGGGCAGGAGTATGAAGGCTTAGCAAGCATTGATGCCATTTTCCTGTGGTGTTTTTATGAACAAAACAGGCCCACATTGACTTAACATTTTGTTTAATTTATTTAACCTGTATTTTGTCAGGGAGTCATATTGAGACCAAGGTCTCTTTTACAGAGGATCCCTGAATTAAATAAATTAAAGAAAATACGCATCAATATGCTTTTTAAAATACAGCTTTTCATCTGTCCAGATGCCCAGATATTTCTAAGCATTATGGACGTATGCTTAAATCAGTTATTTTTATGCTCTTTGGGAGAACAACATATACTTAGTTTTACCTGCATTCAATACAAATTTTAGATCAATAAAGTTTTTCTATAGTAAAATGAAGACAAAACCGGTCAACCGTGGGGGTAATAGCATATACAGCAGTATCATCAGCATACAGCATGCAGGTTACATTTTTTTGTTAATGTAAACAGTAATAAGTACAGGACCCAGAATCAACCCTTGTGCGACACCTTTCGTAATATCCAGGAAACCTGATTTAACACCATCAGTAGATACACATTGAGTTCTATCTGTCAAGTCATTGTTAAACCAGCTACATGCAGCCTGGTCTAGGCCAACTGAGGAAAGCCTCTGAATTAGCAGTGAGTGATAAAACTGTATCGAAAGCCTTTGACAGGTCAAGGAATATCAATGTTGTCTTTTATCCATACAGGTAACCACATCATTCATAACTAGGAATGTGGCCGAGAGAGTGCTATGACCTGGTCTAAAACCTGACTGATGTACAGTACATTTAAAATACATTTCAAAGATAAGAAATATCTTAGCTGAGAATTAAATCAAGGTTTTCGAATATTTTAGCTAGGCAAAAAAGTTTAGAAATAGAGGGAAAAATGATTTAGGTCACAAGGGTCACCACCTTTGTGAAGGGGGAGTACATGGGCCACCTTCCGAACCTTGGGGATGGTACCAGATATAATCGTCAGGTTAAAAATATTGGTTAACTATTCAGCAATCAGGGGGGCAGAGAGCAGCAGTAAAAATGGATCAAGCATGTCCTCCCCAGTGGAGTTTTTTTGACATCAATCTTAAGCAAGGCATCTAGCACATCTCAGATAGTCAATTGTCGAATTGAAAAAAAAGATTCACTAGAAGTTGACAAGTTAGACGTTGAGTCAGCCATAGGCGGGCAGAGGGAGGAGCAGTCTATTGAATGAAAAGGGTCAATTAAACCACTGTTTATCTCAAATAAAAAGCCTGCCGAGATAAAATTGTGATTAAAAGCATCACTTATTCCACTTTTCTCAGTTATGATGCCAGAGTCAGGCAGAACTTGCTTAGGCAGGGAAGAAGAGGAATTTGTACGCTTCAGTGCATTTACTGTTTTCCAAAATGTTGAAAGATCACCAGCAGAGTCATAGATAGAGCTCAAAAAGTGGCTTGGTTTAGCTTTTTTAATTGAGATACTACGTCTGTTTCTCCATTATCTGAAAGTTTACCAGTCCACTACACAGTTTTCCTTGCTTTGGCCCAGGTCTGATATCTCATCTGAATGTGATATGATAGCTCTGAAAGAAAACCAAGGGTTAGATCTATCTTTGACTCTGAATTGTTTAAAAGGGGCATGTTTATCTGCCAGAGGAATAAATATAGAGGATAAATGTTCTAGAGCCAAAAACGTTTTACAATGTCTCTTCTTAATTAATTAAACAAGGATTAGTATTTTGCTGTTTTGTAAGGCCGGGGGGTTGTGGAGGCCAGGTCATCTGATGCACTCTCCTTCTTGGTCAAATAGCCCTTACACAGCCTGGAGGTGTGTTGGTCATTGTCCTGTTGAAAAACAAATAATAGTCCCACTAAGCACAAACCAGATGGGATGTCGTATCGCTGCAGAGTGCTGTGGTAGCCATGCTGGTTAAGTGTGCCTTGAATTCTAAATAAATCACAGATAGTGTCAGCAGCAAAGCAGCCCCACACCATAAAACCTCAGATTATCTAAGCATTTGAATTTCCCACCGTAAAGTATGGAGGAGTCTCCATAGTTTACGGTGGGAAAACACATGCGTAGATCATCCGTTCACCCGCACCGCGTCTCACAAAGACACGCTGGTTGGAGCCAAAAATCTCCCATTTGGACTCCAGACCAAAGGACAAATTGCGCCAGTTTGATGTCCATTGCTTGTGTTTCTTGGCCCAAGCAAGTCTCTTCTTATTAGTAGTGGTTTCTTTGCAGCAATTCGACCATGTTGGCCTGATTCACACAGTCTCCTCTGAATAGTTGATGTTGAGATGTGTCTGTTACTTGAACTCTGTGAAGCATCTATTTGTGCTGCTTTTTCTGAGGTAACTCTAATGAACTTGTCCTCTGCAGCAGAGGTAACTCTGGGTCTTCCTTTCGTGTGGCGGTCCTCATGAGAGCCAGTTTCATCATAGCGCTTGATGGTTTTTGCGACTGCAAATTTTCCGTATTGACTGACCTTAATTGTCACGCCCTGACCTTAGGTATCATTTTAATTCTCTATTTTGGTTAGGTCAGGGTGTGACTAGGGTGGGCAATCTATGTTTTCTATTTCTTTGTTGGCCTGGTATGGTTCCCAATCAGAGGCAGCTGTCTATTGTTGTCTCTGATTGGGGATCATATTTAGGCACCCTTTCCCCACCTGTTGTTTGTGGGATCTTGTTTTTGTGTAGCTGCCTGTGAGCAGCCCAGAACGTCACGTTTCGTTTTCTTCTGTTTGTTTTTGGTGAGTTGCATATTTATTAAACTTTTTTTTTTTCATTTTATTTTACCTTTATTTAACCAGGTAGGCAAGTTGAGAACAAGTTCTCATTTACAATTGCGACCTGGCCAAGATAAAGCAAAGCAGTTCGACAGATACAACGACACAGAGTTACACATGGAGTAAAACAAACATACAGTCAATAATACAGTATAAACAAGTCTATATACAATGTGAGCAAATGAGGTGAGAAGGGAGGTAAAGGCAAAAAAGGCCATGGTGGCAAAGTAAATACAATATAGCAAGTAAAACACTGGAATGGTAGTTTTGCAATGGAAGAATGTGCAAAGTAGAAATAAAAATAATGGGGTGCAAAGGAGCAAAATAAATAAATAAATAAAATACAGTTGGGAAAGAGGTAGTTGTTTGGGCTAAATTATAGGTGGGCTATGTACAGGTGCAGTAATCTGTGAGCTGCTCTGACAGTTGGTGCTTAAAGCTAGTGAGGGAGATAAGTGTTTCCAGTTTCAGAGATTTTTGTAGTTCGTTCCAGTCATTGGCAGCAGAGAACTGGAAGGAGAGGTGGCCAAAGAAAGAATTGGTTTTGGGGGTGACTAGAGAGATATACCTGCTGGAGCGTGTGCTACAGGTGGGAGATGCTATGGTGACCAGCGAGCTGAGATAAGGGGGGACTTTACCTAGCAGGGTCTTGTAGATGACATGGAGCCAGTGGGTTTGGTGACGAGTATGAAGCGAGGGCCAGCCAACGAGAGCGTACAGGTCGCAATGGTGGGTAGTATATGGGGCTTTGGTGACAAAACGGATTGCACTGTGATAGACTGCATCCAATTTGTTGAGTAGGGTATTGGAGGCTATTTTGTAAATGACATTGCCAAAGTCGAGGATTGGTAGGATGGTCAGTTTTACAAGGGTATGTTTGGCAGCATGAGTGAAGGATGCTTTGTTGCAAAATAGGAAGCCAATTCTAGATTTTACTTTGGATTGGAGATGTTTGATATGGGTCTGGAAGGAGAGTTTACAGTCTAACCAGACACCTAAGTATTTGTAGTTGTCCACGTATTCTAAGTCAGAGCCGTCCAGAGTAGTGATGTTGGACAGGCGGGTAGGTGCAGGTAGCGATCGGTTGAAGAGCATGCATTTAGTTTTACTTGTATTTAAGAGCAATTGGAGGCCACGGAAGGAGAGTTGTATGGCATTGAAGCTAGCCTGGAGGGTTGTTAACACAGTGTCCAAAGAAGGGCCGGAAGTATACAGAATGGTGTCGTCTGCGTAGAGGTGGATCAGAGACTCACCAGCAGCAAGAGCGACCTCATTGATGTATACAGAGAAGAGAGTCGGTCCAAGAATTGAACCCTGTGGCACCCCCATAGAGACTGCCAGAGGTCCGGACAGCAGACCCTCCGATTTGACACACTGAACTCTATCAGAGAAGTAGTTGGTGAACCAGGCGAGGCAATCATTTGAGAAACCAAGGCTGTCGAGTCTGCCGATGAGGATATGGTGATTGACAGAGTCGAAAGCCTTGGCCAGATCAATGAAAACGGCTGCACAGTAATGTTTCTTATCGATGGCGGTTAAGATATCATTTAGGACCTTGAGCGTGGCTGAGGTGCACCCATGACCAGCTCTGAAACCAGATTGCATAGCCGAGAAGGTATGGTGAGATTCGAAATGGTCGGTAATCTGTTTGTTGACTTGGCTTTCGAAGACCTTAGAAAGGCATGGTAGGTTAGATATAGGTCTGTAGCAGTTTGGGTCAAGAGTGTCCCCCCCCCCCCCTTTGAAGAGGGGGATGACCGCAGCTGCTTTCCAATCTTTGGGAATCTCAGACGACGCGAAAGAGAGGTTGAACAGGCTAGTAATAGGGGTGGCAACAATTTCGGCAGATGATTTTAGAAAGAAAGGGTCCAGATTGTCTAGCCCGGCTGATTTGTAGGGGTCCAGATTTTGCAGCTCTTTCAGAACATCAGCTGAATGGATTTGGGAGAAGGAGAAATGGGGAAGGCTTGGGCGAGTTGCTGTTGGGGGTGCAGTGCTGTTGACCGGGGTAGGAGTAGCCAGGTGGAAAGCATGGCCAGCCGTAGAAAAATACTTATTGAAATTCTCAATTATGGTGGATTTATCAGTGGTGACAGTGTTTCCTATCTTCAGTGCAGTGGGCAGCTGGGAGGAGGTGTTCTTATTCTCCATGGACTTTACAGTGTCCCAGAACTTTTTTGAGTTAGTGTTGCAGGAAGCAAATTTCTGCTTGAAAAAGCTAGCCTTGGCTTTTCTAACTGCCTGTGTATAATGGTTTCTAGCTTCCCTGAACAGCTGCATATCACGGGGGCTGTTCGATGCTAATGCAGAACGCCATAGGATGTTTTTGTGTTGGTTAAGGGCAGTCAGGTCTGGGGAGAACCAAGGGCTATATCTGTTCCTGGTTCTAAATTTCTTGAATGGGGCATGTTTATTGAAGATGGTTAGGAAGGCATTTTTTTAAAATATCCAGGCATCCTCTACTGACGGGATGAGATCAATATCCTTCCAGGATACCCCGGCCAGGTCGATTAGAAAGGCCTGCTCGCTGAAGTGTTTCAGGGAGCGTTTTACAGTGATGAGTGGAGGTCGTTTGACCGCTGACCCATTACGGATGCAGGCAATGAGGCAGTGATCGCTGAGATCTTGGTTGAAGACAGCAGAGGTGTATTTAGAGGGGAAGTTGGTTAGGATGATATCTATGAGGGTGCCCGTGTTTAAGGCTTTGGGGAGGTACCTGGTAGGTTCATTGATAATTTGTGTGAGATTGAGGGCATCAAGTTTAGATTGTAGGATGGCTGGGGTGTTAAGCATGTTCCAGTTTACTTCGCCCAGCAGCACGAACTCTGAAGATAGATGGGGGGCAATCAGGTCACATATGGTGTCCAGAGCACAGCTGGAGCCAGAGGGTGGTCTATAGCAGGCGGCAACGGTGAGAGACTTGTTTTTAGAGAGGTGGATTTTTAAAAGTAGAAGTTCAAATTGTTTGGGTACAGACCTGGATAGTAGGACAGAACTCTGCAGGCTATCTTTGCAGTAGATTGCAACACCGCCCCCTTTGGCAGTTCTATCTTGTCTGAAAATGTTGTAGTTTGGAATTAAAATTTCTGAATTTTTGGTGGTCTTCCTAAGCCAGGATTCAGACACAGCTAGAACATCCGGGTTGGCAGAGTGTGCTAAAGCAGTGAATAGAACAAACTTAGGGAGGAGGCTTCTAATGTTAACATGCATGAAATCAAGGCTTTTACGGTTACAGAAGTCGTCAAAAGAGAGCGCCTGGGGAATAGGAGTGGAGCTAGGCACTGCAGGGCCTGGATTCACCTCTACATCGCCAGAGGAACATAGGAGGAGTAGAATAAGGGTGTGGCTAAAAGCAATAAGAATTGGTCGTCTAAAATGTCTGGAACAGAGAGTAAAAGGAGGTTTCTGGGGGCGATAAAATAGCATCAAGGTATAATGTACAGACAAAGGTATGGTAGGATGTGAATACAGTGGAGGTAAACCTAGGTATTGAGTGATGAAGAGAGATATTGTCTCTAGAAACATCATTGAAACCAGGAGATGTCATTGCATGTGTGGGTGGTGGAACTAATAGGTTAGATAAGGTATAGTGAGCAGGACTAGAGGCTCTACAGTGAAATAAGCCAATAAACACTAACCAGAACAGCAATGGACAAGACATATTGACATTAAGGAGAGGCATGCTTAGTCGAGTGATCAAAAGGGTCCAGTGAGTGGAGAGGTTGGTTGGGGGTCACGGTGATTTAGACAGCTAGCCAGGCAGGTAGCAAGCTGGCATAGGATGGAGGTCTGTTGTTAGCCACCTCTTGCGTTCCGTCAGTAGATTAGTGGGGTTCCGTGTGGTAGAGGGGATTAATCCAAATCACACAACAACAACAAAAATAAAAACAATAGATATAGTTATAGAGGCCCAAGAAGAAAACATAATAATAATAAAAATTAATAAATTGTCCGATTGTCTATTCAGATAGCAGCCGGTAAGACAGCTAACGGTTAGCAGGCCGCAGATGGGCGTTCAGGTAACGTCGCGACGGAGGAGCCAGCCGGGTCTCCTTCGGGTAGATAACGTCGGCAGTCCAGTTGTGAAGGCCCGGTGGGGCTCCGCGTAGGCAGTAAAACGGGTCCGGATAGGTGACTGCAGCCCAGGAGTGATTGATGGAACTCAGGAGTGATTGACGGAGCTGGCTAGCTCCGGAATAATTGATGTTTGCTCCGGAATCGACGAAAGCCGATAGTCACACGGATAGCAGCTAGCTAGCTGTGAGATCCGGGTATGAATGTCCAGAGAGCAGTTGAAATCCAGGGACATGGAGAGAAAAATTGGTCCGGTATGTTCCGTTCCGAGCCGCGCTGCGCCGTACAAAACTTGCGATAGATTTTCGAGCTAAAGGATAGCTGATGATCACAAACCGTGGTTAGCTGAATACTAACGATTTGCCAGTAAAGAAGCTAACTAGCTTCTGAACTAGCTTCTGGACTAGCTTCTGGCTTGCTCCTGGCTAGCTTCAGGCTAGTTTCAGGTTAGCTTCTTGGAGTTTCTGGCTAGCTTCTTGGAGGATTACAGATTTGAGGTAAATAATACTTTTTTATAAATATAAATTGGTGAGGCGGGTTGCAGGAGAGTGTTTTGAAGATGAGTTGATGGAAAATAAAAATAAAATGTATGTGAAAAAAAGTTGTAAATATATATATATATATACAGGACATGACAAGACG
>NC_056434.1:59072032-59111024 GCF_018296145.1 Oncorhynchus tshawytscha | reverse complement strand
ACCCTGCGCCTTGTTCCATTCATTCAGACGATCGTGACATTAATGTCTTAAAGTAATGATGGACTGTCTTTTCTCTTTGCTTATTTGAGCTGTTCTTGCCATAATATGAACTTAGCCCTATTTGGTAAAAGACTATCTTCTGATTTATCCCCCCCCCTACCTTGTCACAACACAACTGATTGTCTCATGCATTAAGAAATATAGAAATTCCACAAATCAACTTTTAAGAAGGCACACATGTTAATTGAAATGCATTCCAGGTGACTACCTCATGAAGCTGGCTGAGAGAATGCCAAGAGGTTGCCAAGTTGACATCAAGGCAAATGGTGGCTTTTTGAAGAATCTCAAATATAAAATATATTTTGATTTGTTTAACACTTTTTTTTGGTTACTACATGATTCCATATGTGTTATTTCATAGTTGTGGTGTCTTCACTATTATTCTACAATGTAGAAAATAGTAAAAATATAGAAAAACCCTTGAATGAGTAGCTGTTCTAAAACGTTTGACCTGTAGTGTATATGGCCACTCCTCTCCCTATCTAGAATCTGTCACATCTAGTCTGCGCATTTGACAAACCTCCCTTAATTCGCTGGATACAGTGGCTGGGGCAGGAACTGGGAGAGCAGTGTTGGCAGAGCTCAGTCTACCTGGATGAAGCTCCCGCCAAAGGAGTGGCTGTTGGTGCTCAATTCTGTGTGTGCACAGGAGGCCTTGGTGTGCCTCCTGTTGCAGGGTTGGGGCTGCCATTGGGGGCAGGAGTGTCCCAGGCCTGTCCTGGGCATGGGAGTAGGGAGGGTAACCAAAACTAGTCTGGGAGGGAGGTTGTGGGGGTAATTGAGGAGGGTGGTGTGGAGGGCAGTGTGGCTGGCAAAGCTCCAAGCTCTCAGCATATGAGGGCTGATGATGTGAATGATACATGGTGTGGACTGCATCATGTGGTGCACTACCCTCAACAGTGTTTTTCCAGACCCTAGGGTAGTGGTCGGTGCTGGGTAGAGCTGGGCTGAGTTGAGGTGGGCCTGGTCGGGTAGAGCTGTTCTGTGATTGGTCAGGTCATGAAGAGCTGTGCTGTGCTGTGATGGGCCGGGTCTGGTAGAGCTGTGCTGAGGCGGACCAGGTCTGGTTGAGCTGTGCTTTGATAAGCCAGGTCTGGTAGAGCTGTGCTGAGGTGGGCCAGGTCTGGTTGAGCTGTGCTTTGGTAAGCCAGGTCTGGTAGAGATGTGCTGTGACGGACCTGGTCTGGTTGAGCTGTGCTGCTACGGACCTGGTCTGGCTGAGCTGTGCTGCTACGGACCTGGTCTGGTTGAGCTGTGCTGAGTCGGACCTGGTCTGGTTGAGCTGTGCTGCTACGGACCTGGTCTGGTTGAGCTGTGCTGCGACGGACCTGGTCTGGTTGAGCTGTGCTGCGACGGACCTGGTCTGGTTGAGCTGTGCTGCGACGGACCTGGTCTGGTTGAGCTGTGCTGCGACGGACCTGGTCTGGTTGAGCAGTGTTGCTGGCTTTTCTCCGATCTCTGTTAGGCACCGGGTGCAGGTCTTAAGGAGCGTCTGATTTGTCTCGAGGAGTTGGTGGCTGGTCTGCTACTCCTGTGGGGTGAGGTGGACTGGCCACCCAGAGCAACATCCTTTAACGGCCTGGTGAAGGTGGGGACAGCCTCTGTACAGGTGTACATTGTCAGAAAGACAGTCATAAATCTCTCCTTTGGAGCAAGGTAGATATTACTGTCTTTGCAAGCGGGAAGATGGTGAAGGCCCTCTCTATCACTCCACTTAGTGATGTGGGCACCCTCTGCTGTTTGGCACACAGGTCATTGGTCCCTGTGTGAATGAGTTTTTGGCTTGGAGAGCTAGGCTGGGCCACAGTCAAGTACTCCATAAGCTCTCTCTGTTGTTGGGCACTTTGACACCTTTTTATTTGGGAAAGTTGTATTCTCTAATTTAATCGTTCCATTTGAGTCCATCATTAATATTATGTCTGGTTTCTCGTCAGGTCTATGGAGGATGGCAGGAGTGATGGGAGTAATTACAGGCCGTGAGATGGGGATGGAGGGGGTCAGCTGGGTTGGTGCATTGGTTGGTTGGGTTCGCTGGTGGGTTCTGATTCAGCTGTTGGCCTGGTCCAGGGTTTTTGTGGGACCCTTTGTAGAGTGGATGGTGGCGGCTAAGAAATTCCTGCCTTAGTTCATATAGCTCTTTCTGTAGGTTGTGCATGTGGCTGGCGTTGACTGTGCCGGATACTGCCTCTCTCCGTCTGCACACTGCCATCCTGAGAGCCGAAACATCCTGACAGCCTAACTGTCATCCTCAACATTGTTCATTGCACACGGCAGCTCCCGGATCCCATCCCTATGCTGACGCACAAGGCTGATCTCCTCCTCTATAAGATGCTGTGGTACTGCAGGTGTCGCGTGTGAGAGAGGCGTGCTCAGGGCTGTGTCTGCTCCACGCGAGGAAGGGAGAGGGACACTGGGGACTACATACCGAGGCACATAGGGAGTGAAGGCTGTTGTAGGTAGTGACAGTGGAGAGGTTTTAAGTTCAGCAACAAAAGGTTTTATTTGGTCGAGCTAGTGGTCAAATTGATCCAGACTGGCCTCCGAACCTAGAACCATCACAGTACCGTTATTATATATATATCAATATTACATTTGGGGGTGGAATCAATATACAGTTGCCTCAGTGTTCTGTTTTCTGACATTTTAAGATCATTATTGGTCTTGTGGAGGACTGTGTGCCAAGCATTAGGATCGTCAGAAGGTCTCCTTTTATTTCATATTTCCTTGTTCGCTTTTAGGATGTCTGCCCTCAGAGTCTCTGGAGAGTCCCTTAGCAATTTCTTTTAGACTTTTTTTCAGGATACGCGTTGGCAAGGTCTCTGAAATAATGCGTAGAGAATGCATCCATCTTCATCTCCATGTGGACCTCTTTAAACAATGCACGCTTCTCTAGAATGATGTGCATGTTCCCATTGATGTGCGCACTTGTTTAAGTAATGCACCTATAGATAAATTCTCTCTGCACTTCTATGAACAATGAAACAGCACATTACACATAGATTAAGATACTTTCTCAAGGTTCAGAATGTTTCACCGCTTCAGCCTCCTTTCCAAGTGCTCTTCTGCTTGTTTTTTTGTTCATCTAAATGCTTGTTTCCCTATCAGGCCTGAACGATCCTCCAGAAATCCCTTAGAAATCCTTCCGCTTTCTCCCCCAGGGGGTTTTGTGTTTGTTTACCTCTGTCCTAATTCTTGTGGTTGTCCTTTTGTTGGGTTTATAGTCGTCCTATCCCATCCCTTCCTTGGGTTGCCTGATGATTCAGCAGTTGAGTCTTGCAAGAACCAAGTCGATCGATCTCTCAATATCTCTCCAAACCATTTGCACAAACTAACGTTCCCCTCGATGAGCAGAACACAGCAATGCACTAAAATAACTCAACTGTTTACATATAACATATAAATGTCAATTTAAGGAGGGGCTCTTCTTTAAGTGGTTATCAGATATCATAACACATGTTGTTTTTTTTTAAACTGCAGAAGCCATGTAATCTAAGGAGAGATGTAAGGGAGTTTTGACAACAACAGGAGATCTGTAAAAACATTAGGTTAGTGTCTTGGTGCGTGGCAGACAGTGTTGGCTGTATTAGTGGCTTAGGGGAAGCTTTGGAGGAAACTGAAATAAGCGTTTCCATATGCCTGAGGCTGGATACAGAGTAATGTATATCTCTTAAGTCACTCCATACATCCGCAGACGCATATACAATGGACAATACGTCTGCTGTTTGCCTAGTGTACATCATGAATATGTTATTCATGCCTCCCTCCCCCCACTCCTCTGCACTCACTCCTCTCCTCTCCTCTCTCCCCATCCCCCTCACCCTCTCTCTTTCCTTCCCCATCTCCCTAACTCTTCCCCTCTCCTATCCTCTCCTATAACAGCCAGAGAACGATGGGTTCCCTCTCCAGACTCTGGTTCCACTCAAGGTTTCTTCCCACTTCGGGAATCAATGTGCCTCTGTCTGCTCTTTAGTTGTTAAGGCCTGGGTCACTGTGAAAGACTATCTGAAGTAACACATTTCTCCCCCTGTAGACTCGTCTGACCAGAGGACGTTTTACCATCTGAACCTGACGTCTCTCCAGGACTCAGAGCTCATCCTCTCTGCCACGTTTCACTTCTTGTTCGACCAGTGCCCACGGCCAAGGGCCTGGTTGGGCAAACGCTACAAAATCCCGGCCTGTCGCTCTCTACACCTCCACCCTGCTCCCTACATCCACCTCTTCCTTCACTCCAACCCCTCTGGGTCAGGGTTCAATCCAGGGTCGCAGGTGTCATTGCTAGGCAACATGACATTTCACCCTAACCAGAAAGGGTTGTGGCAGATGCAGGACGTGACTGTGGCGATAAAAGAGGCCAGGGAAAAGGGCAGTCATTTTGTGTCGGTGGAGCTGGACTTTGGGCTGCAGTACCACAGACAGCCAGAGGACACACTGTCGGGGGCCAGTCTACCTTATTTGTTGATGTATGCTGATGACCATGCGCTAGATGAGCCCAATAGTGTGGCACAGACTTTACAGAGGTATGGCCCTGAGGCTGAGGTGAAGGAAAATTCTTCTCACCCTTCTCGTCTTCCCCCTAAACAGGGGTCAAAGGGTCGTGTGAGAAGGGGGGTACCATCAAACCCAGACTCCATCCAGAACAACGAGCTACCAGAGGTGGAGTACAGGCCTAGCGGATCCAGGAAAGATGACCTGTTTGAAACCGCCTACCACACCCTGAAACCTATCAATCCCAAGCCTGGGAGGAAGGAGAGGATGAGGAACGGCCAGGACGGAGAGGAAGAAGTGAAAGATGGAGAGAGGGATGGAGGGAGTCAATCGCCAGTTCTGAGCTTGGACGAGAGGACCCCAAAGAAGAGCAGCGATGGAGGGAGTAGGTTGCAAGACAACATTGAGGGAAGGAGTGATGAAAGAAACGATAGAGGGAAGGCAGGAGGAAGTAAGTCTCCAATGCTGAGTTTTGATGAGTGGACAATGCGCAAGGCGAAGAAGAGACAGTGGGAATCGGAGCCCCAGATTAGGAGCTGCTCTAGGAGGACACTCAGGGTCGACTTTGCCGATATCGGCTGGAGTGAGTGGGTCCTGGCGCCTGAAGCCTTCGATGCCTTTTACTGCGCTGGAACCTGTGGATTCCCCATGCCCAAGGTAAAGACTATGACTAGCCGGATTTGAACCCTCTGGTTCTCAATTTGGTATTGCTCCATTGCTCCCAGTCTGATGATATGTCTACAACATTTATGAAATAGTATAAATCAGTAGATACATTACTGGCCAGTGCGGACACACTTACATGTATGTTATGTTTTCCCTACTTGCACTTTATTTAATGAATAACCATTGTGCTCCTAAATCATAGATAGCTTTTGTCAAGGCTAGTCTTCCTTCTTTAAAAAAACAAACAAACAGAATAACCTTAATGTAATTTTTCCTGTTGAATTATTACAGGCATTGCCAGTTTTATTACAGGCATTGCCTCTACCTACATGTTCATATTAACTCGATTGCATTAACTAACCTGTGCCCCCCGCACATTGACACAGTATATAGCCTCGATACTATCATTTTATTGTTGCTCTTTAAATATTTGTTATTTTTAAATGTTCTTATTTATTTTTTACTTCAGTTTATTTGAGTAAATACTTTCTTAAGACTTATTTTTCTTAAAACTGCATTGTTGGTTAAGGGCTTGTAAGTGAGCATGTCACTGTAAGGTCTAAGGCTCTGGTATTCGGCGCATGTGACCAATAAAATTAGATTTGATTCGAAGTTACAATGCTGTAACCTCTCTCTCTCTCTCTCCGTCTCTTTCTCTACCTCACTGGCCCTTCCCATTCTCTCCCCGTTGCTTCCCTCTCTCCCAGGTGCTGCATCCCTCTAACCATGCAACCATCCAGAGTATAGTCCGTGCGGTTGGGATAGTTCCAGGGGTCCCAGAGCCCTGCTGTGTCCCAGAGAAGATGAGCCCTCTGGTAGTTCTCTACCAGGACGAGGGAGGTAACCTGGTGCTCAAGGTCTACCCCAGCATGTCTGTGGAGAGCTGTGCCTGCAGATAGACCCAAAGGACAGAGGGGAACAATGTTGGACAAGACAGGATGGAATGGCAGGAATTTAAAAGGAAAAAGGGAGAAAAAAAAGGGAAGGAAAAAAAGACGAGATATATTCATAAACGGACGGATGAGTTGAGGTGTCTGTCCATCTCTTCGTCCCTTGTGTCCCTCAGGCGTTTGACGCTGAGATAGGTGAACGCAAAGAAGTGTTGAAGAAGCACGTTATCTGTCGTTGCAGCACCAGTCATGTCCTCCAGTAGCAGTAGACACACGCCACCACAATATTCTCCACATCTACCATACCCTCGACAAAGCAGCATCACCACTTCAAGGACTACAGGTACTGAGAGAGCTCTCTCCCTCCAAACAACTAATTCAAATCGTTACGTTCAAAAACCAGGGCTGCTTGACTGGCGCTGTGTTTATTTTTATTTTTTTAGGCACTGATCATGCTTACTTTAATATACCCATTTCAGACAGAAGATGGGGCATGTTACCTGTAAAAAAAAAAAACCTGAGTGTACAACACACCTTCCTAATACTGAGTAGCTCACCCCCTCCTCTTTTCCATCAGAACAGCCTCAATTCCCCGTGGCATGGACTCTAGGAGTCAAAAGCGTTCCACAGGGATGCTGGTCCATGTTGACTCCAATGGTTCCCATAGTTGTTTCAAGTTGGCTGGTGGATCATTCTTGATACAGACAGGAAACTGTCGAGCGTGTGGAAAAACCCAGCAGCGTTTCAGTTCTTGACACAAAGCGGTATGCCTGGCACCTACTACCATAACCCGTTCAACAGCACTTAAATCTTTAGTCTTGCCTAGGGCAAGTTGCGGTGGCCATATTACCGCAACCGTGGCGGCACGTCATGACGGCAGTCAAATTCCACGTTTAGTCACGGTAATTAGGCCTACCAAACTAGTATCCTACCAAACTTGTCATTCTTATCACTCTGACATCAATGCAATTGTTATTGAAAATCAGGAGTATAACCTACCTGACTGGTATGAAAATGAAACACCAGGAAAAACATCCTAAATTCTCTATTTAAGTGCATAGATGACATGTCATTTTTTCCCCTGCCCCTGTTTCCAGACAGGTGCATGATAATGGTCTATTCTAAATCAAAACAAATTTCACACATATATTATTTAGTATATGTAAAGACAAGATCAAATCAAGAATAGTCTGATGGGTGACAATATTAGCCCATCACTTGTGAATGATGCCCAGCCTGTGTGCAGTAAGGCAAGAAACAGCGGGGGTTTTTTGCGATTTAAAAAAATCATAGTCTCACACCTCATGTATGTTTTGATAAGGTTTGTATCACTTCTTAAAATTAAGCACATTAATCCGCTTCACACCGGGTGTAGAGCCTAACTGGCATACAAACACAACACATGAGTTTCAAGTTTGGGGAAGATAATTTTCACCATTAAAAACTGCAACTTTATAATAAAAGTATTACATGCTTATTCGCATTACATCCTCATTGCTGTTGAAAGTTTTTTTTTATGCTACTGGCTGTATTAATTTGGGATCTACCGCATCCCACAACTGCCCCAGGCTATGTTTGGAATATTTTTTTCTCGCAAAGAATAGCATAAGTCAACTTTTGTACTATGTGGGATAGCAGATTAACATAGAATAGTGCAGGAATCATCAACTAGATTCAGCCGTGGGCCAATTTTTTCAATATTCTTTTATATATATACACTGATCAAAAAAATAAAGGGAACACTTAAACAACACAATGTAACTCCAAGTCAATCAACACTGATTGACAATACATTTCACATGCTGTTGTGCAAATGGAATAGACAACAGGTGGAAATTATAGGCAATTAGCAAGACACCCCCAGTAAAGGAGTGGTTCTGCAGGTGGGGACCACAGACCACTTCTCAGTTCCTATGCTTCCTGGCTGATGTTTTGGTCACTTTTGAATGCTGGCGGTGCTTTCACTCTAGTGGTAGCATGAGACGGAGTCTACAACCCACACAAGTGGCTCAGGTAGTGCAGCTCATCCAGGATGGCACATCAATGCGAGCTGTGGCAAGAAGGTTTGCTGTGTCTGTCAGCGTAGTGTCCAGAGCATGGAGGCGCTACCAGGAGACAGGCCAGTACATCAGGAGACGTGGAGGAGGCCGTAGGAGGGCAACAACCCAGCAGCAGGAACGCAACCTCCGCCTTTGTGCAAGGAGCCCTCCATGTGCTCGCCAGAGGTAGCCTGACTGCCATTAGGTACCGAGATGAGATGCTCAGACCCCTTGTGAGACCATATGCTGGTGCGGTTGGCCCTGGGTTCCTCCTAATGTAAGACAATGCTAGACCTCATGTGGCTGGAGAGTGTCAGCAGTTCCTGCAAGAGGAAGGCATTGATGCTATGGACTGGCCCGCCCGTTCCCCAGACCTGAATCCAATTGAGCACATCTGGGACACCATGTCTCGCTCCATCCACCAACGCCACGTTGCACCACAGACTGTCCAGGAGTTGGCGGATGCTTTAGTCCAGGTCTGGGAGGAGATCCCTCAGGAGACCATCCGCCACCTCATCGGGAGCATGCCCAGGCGTTGTAGGGAGGTCATACAGGCACGTGGAGGCCACACACACTACTGAGCCTCATTTTGACTTGTTTTAAGGACATTACACCAAAGTTGGATCAACCTGTAGTGTGGTTTTCCCACTTTAATTTTGAGTCCAAATCCAGACCTCCATGGGTTGATAAATTTGATTTCCATTGATCATTTTTATGTGATTTTGTTGACAGCACATTCAACTATGTAAAGAAAAAAGTATTTAATAAGAATATTTCATTCATTCAGATCTAGGATGTGTTATTTTAGTGTTCCCTTTATTTATTTTGAGCAGTGTATATACACACACACTACTGGTCAAAAGTTTTAGAACAGCTACTCGTTCAAGGGTTTTTCAATTTTTACTATTTTCTACATTGTAGAATAATAGTGAAGACATCACAACTATGAAATAACACATATGGAATCATGTAGTAACCAAAAAAGTGTTAAACAAATCAAAATATATTTTATATTTCAGATTCTTCCAAAAGCCACCCTTTGCCTTGATGACAGCTTTGCACACTTGGCATTCTCTCAACCAGCTTCATGAGATAGTCACCTGGAATGCTTTTCAATTAACAGGTGTGCCTTCTTAAAAGTTCATTTGTGGAAATTCTTCCCATCTTAATGCGTTTGAGCCAATCATTTGTGTTGTGACAAGGTAGGGGGTATACAGAAGATAGCCCTATTTGGTAAAAGACCAAGTCCATATTATGGCAAGAACAGCTCAAATGAGCAAAGAGAAATGACAGTCCATCATTACTTTAAGACATGAAGGTCAATCAATACGGAACATTTCAAGGAACTTTGAAAGTTACTTCAAGTGCAGTTGCAAAAACCATCAAGCGCTATGATGAAACTGGCTCTCATGAGGACCGCCACAGGAATGGAAGACCCAGAGTTACCTCTGCTGCAGAGGACAAGTTCATTAGAGTTACCAGTCTCAGAACTTGCAGCAAAAATAAATGCTTCAGAGTTCATGTAACAGACACATCTCAACATCAACTGTTCAGAGGAGACTGTGTGAATCAGGCCTTCATGGTTGAATTGCTGCAAAGAAACCACCACGTGCTTTGCTGGTGACACTGTCTGTGATTTATTTAGAATTCAAGGCACACTTAACCAGAATGGCCATCACATTATTCTGCAGCGATACGCCATCCCATCTATTATTTGTTTTTCAACAGGACAATGACCCAACACACCGCCAGGCTGTGTAAGGGTTATTTGACCAAGAAGGAGAGTGATGGAGTGCTGCATCAGATGACCTGGCCTCCACAATCCCCCGACCGCAACCCAATTGAGATGGTTAGGGATGAGTCGGACCGCAGAGTGAACGAAAAGCATCCAGCAAGTGCTCAGCATATGTGGGAACTCCTTCAAGACTGTTGGAAAAGCATTCCAGGTGAAGCTGGTTCAGAGAATTCCAAGAGTGTGCAAAGCTGTCATCATGCAAAGGGTGGCTACAATGTAGAAAATAGTAAAAATTAAGAAAAACCCTTGAATGAGTAGGTGTTCTAAAACTTTTGACCGGTAGTGTGTATATACCGCAAATTGGTCGCTAGAAGCCTAAACCGATATAATATTTGACTAAAACATAATAATTTTACACCTTGATTGCATCTGGGAACATTTTCCTGCGTTGGGTGCCGTCTTTGGATAGGACGTGAAAATGGGTGTCCTGACTCTGTGGCAATTAGAAATCCCATGGTGCTTAATTGTAAGAGTAGGGGTGTTTTCCCCGGTGTCATGGCAAAATTTCCAAACTGTCCACATTCCATCATGGCCACCTAATCATCCCCCTCATTACTAATTGGTGGCAGGGTAACCTAGTGGTTAGAGCATTCGACTTGTAACCGAAAGGTTGCAAAGTTCATATCCCTGAGCTGACAAGGTAAAAATCTGTCGTTCTGCCCCTGAACAAGGCAGTTAACCCACTGTTCCTAGGCTGTCATTGAAAATAAGGTTTAAAAAAAAATATATATATATATATATATATATATCACTTCTCACCTCTCTACCTGAAAGCTGAAGCGTGGTTAGAGTTCTGGCACAAAAATGAAAATTCAGCAACAAATACATTTGCTCAGAAAACTTGTGGGACCAAATAAAACCACCCGCGGGCCACCAGTTGGGGAACCCCGGTGTAGGCTCCATTACATGGATTTATTGGACTTTAAAATGTAATGTTCCAAAGGTCTGCATCAGTGGCTTCTGGGCTATGCATGGAAGCCAGGAGATGCTAAATGTGTTACTGTTAATTAACAGTCAATTACCATGAGACCGGCAGTTATTTGCTCAACAATTACTGGCAGACAAATGTCATGACCACCACAGCCCTCTAGTCTTGCCCATTTTCCCTCTGAATGGCACACACGCAATCCATGTCTCAATTGTCTCAAGGCTTAAAAATCCTTCTTCAACCTCTCTCCTCCCCCTCATCTGCACTGATTGAAGTGGATTTAATTCAAGTGACATCAATAAGGGATCATATATTTCACCTGGATTCACCTGGTCAGTCTATATCATTGAAAGAGCAGGTGTTCATAATGTTGTGTACATTCAGTATATATGGCAATATTTTTATGACCCACTTTCAAACAACCCCTTATTTACTACTTACTTGTAGGTATACCCCTTTTATATATATCAGTGGCTAACTGGCAAATTAGGAGGGGTGGGAGGTGTTTACATTTCAAATTAAGAAGGTATTAAACAATGGAAGTGTTGATGAATTTACCTGCAAAAAAAGCAGAGAACCATTCACATAGACCTGATACCTGTATTTTGGTTACAGGTTTTTGTGAAATTGACGGAATCAGGTCTTTAGGTGGGATTTAATTTGCCATGTTTTTTTTTACCCCCTATCTATTTCAGATACTCAGTAAAGCGAGTATTAAAACCATGGCATGGTACAATAGTGGGATTTTTGTCTGTATATGAAAGGGCACACCATAGAAAAATGTTTTTCAACAGAAAATGAAAACAAGGGTTTCTTATTGGACAAGTTCAGATAGTATCCCCCCAGGAACCTGGATCCTCATTCACTAATACTGTACATACTGTACTGTACATCCCTATACTTTCCCTATCTGAACAGTGCACAAAGGGGTGGAGCTCATGTTTTGTGTTCATGTTTTTATTTTTTTGGGCCCAGATTCATTGGTCACTCAAGCTAGAATTACGGTAAAAGACCTCAGTGTTCTATATGGGCAGCTTACAAAGTACATGTATTAAATACACAAAACGCTTTAAAACAGATGCATTCAAGTGGCACTATAAGGTTAAGCATACTGTGTACGTATCATAAGTATTTGTTTGAGGGACGTTTGTTTGTGTTATGTTGTAAAAAATGTTATTATAAAGTTTTTTTCTACTACTAAAACTACCCTCAAGTGAATCATAAAGATAGCTTCTGGAATTAGTTTGTCTTTTTATTCCCTCCTTAATAATATTTTCAAGCCTGTTATGTATAAGTGGAAGAAGAAAGCCAGAAATATTTTCCTATATTGTATGTGAGAGTATTTTGAAATTTATTTGTCTGGGTTACCATACTATAACACATCGCTTTGGTGCAATTTTCAGAAGTATGTGGTAGATTTTCACAACTCTTAGTAAAAGCCTCAAAACTGATCAGCCAAAGGCATTTGTTTCAAAACTCTAAGCACATTTTTATTGACCAAGTACAAAACAAATTCATATTGAATTTGGTAAAAAGTGACTAAGTGTTTCATCTAGAAATATACTGAGCAAAAATATAAGTGCAACATGCAACAATTTCAATGATTTTACTGAGTTACAGTGTTTATAAGGAAAGCAGTCAATTGAAATGAATTTATTAGGCCCTAATCTATGGATTTCATGACTGGGCAGGGGCGCAGCCATGGGTGGGCCTGAGAGGGCATAGGTCCACCTACTTGGGAGCAAGGCTCACCCACTTGGGAGTCAGGCCCAGCCAATCAGAATGAGTTTTTCCCTACAAAAGATCTTTATTACAGACAGAAATACTCAGTTTCATCAGCTCTTCGGGTGGCTGGTCTCAGACGATCCCGCAGGTGAAGAAGCTAGATGTGGGGGACCTGGGCTGGTGTGGATACACCTGGTCTACAGTTGTGAGGCCGGTTGGACGTACTGCCAAATTCTATAATATGATGTTGGAGGCGGCTTATGGTAGAGAAATTAACATTCAGTTCTCTGGCAACTGCTCTGGTGGACATTCCTACTCAGCATGCCAATTACACACTCACTCAAAACATGAGACAACTGGCCATTTTTTTACCCTTTTTTCATGATATCCAATAGGCAGCCTTGTCCCATCGCTGCAACTCCCGTATGGACTCGGGAGAGGCGAAGGTCGAGAGCCATGCATCCTCCGAAACACGAAGCCGCCAAGAAGCACTGCTTCTTGACACAATGCTCGCTTAACCTGGAAGCCAGCCGCATGTGTCGGAGGAAACACCGTACACCTGGCGACTGAAGTCAACGTGCACTGAGCCCGGCCTGGCCTGCCACAGGAGTCGCAAGAGCGCAAAGGGACAAGGACATCCCGGCCGACCAAACCATCCCCAAACCCGGACGATGCTAGACCAATTATACGCCGCCTCATGGGTATCCCGGTATCAGATATGTCTATGTCCTGGGAAATATTTTCGTTACTTACAAACTCATGCTAATCGCATTAGCCTACATTAGCTCAACTGTCCCATGGAAGGGACACCTGAAGAAGTTTTAATCAGTATCTTAGTATGCCACACATGTCAGGTGGATGGATTATCTTGGCAAAGGAGAAATGCACATTAACAGGGATGTAAACAAATTTGTGCACAAAATTCAAAAGAAATAAGATTTTTGTGCATATGGAACATTTCTGGGATATTTTATTTCAGCTCATAAAACATGGGACCAACACTGTACATGTTGCGTTTATATTTTTGTGTGTTTCACTCTTCTCTTTTGTTAAAACAGATTTTAGTATTATTAAATCCAACTGCCCTTAATTGATGATCACTTTGGTAAACCTATAGATTTTACATGCAAATTGGTTTGTACAGATTTTGAGAGCCACGTGTCCGTAAAGTAAAAAATATAAAAAGTATGATATACCGGGTATTCAGAAAATATTCAGACCACTTGAAATTTTCCACATTTTCTTATGTTACAGCCTTATTCTAAAAAATACTTATCAATCTACACACAATACCCAATAATTACAAAGGGAAAACAGGTTAATCAAATTTTTGTCAAAAAAATGTATTGATTTGGAAAGGCACACACCTGTCTAAATAAGGTCACACAGTTGACAGTGCATGTCAGAGCAAAAAAACAATCCACAAGGTCAAAGGAATTATCCGTAGAGCTCCGAGACAGGATTGTGTGGAGGAACAGATCTGGGGAAGGGTACCAAAAACATTCTGCAGCATTGAAGGTCCCCAAAGAACAGAGTGGACCTCCATGATTCTTAGAGCTGGCTGCCCGGCCAAACTGAGCAATCGGGGGAGAAGGGCCTTGGTCAGGGAGGTGACCAAAAACCCGATGGTCACTCTTACAGAGCTCCAGAGTTCCTCTGTAGAGATTGGGGAACCTTCCAGAAGGACAACCCTCTCTGCAGCACTCTACCAATCAGGCCTTTATGGTAGAGTGGCCAGACAGAAGTCCCTACTCAGTAAAATGCACGGCGTTTCCTTCACTCTGAGGTCCAGCTCATTCCAGAGTGAAGGAAAAGCATATGTGGGAACTCCTTCAAGACTGTTGGAAAATCATTCATCTTGAAGCTGGTTGAGAGAATGCCAAGAGTGTGCAAAGCTGTCATCAAGGCAATGGGTGGTTCCTTTGAAGAATCTGATATATAAACTATATTTTAATTTGGTTAACAATTGTTTGGTTACTACATGATTCCATATGTGTTATTTCATAGTGTTTATGTCTTTACTATTATTCTACAATGTAGAAAATAGTAACAAATTAAGAAAAACCCTTGAATGAGTAGGTGTGTCCAAACTTTTGACTGGTACTGTATATCTAAAATGATTTAAATACAGAGCTATGTCAGGCTTGGATTCGCCTTCCCAAAAGGTATTTCCCCAGGTGCATGAACAGTAAGGATATTTACGGAAGTTTTGATGAGAACCTATGGCCAGATGCTTAAGATAGGCTTGATGCAAACTAGTGCCATCGAAACATTATTGTTGCTTTAATTTCTTTAATTTGTTTATGTTGTGAAAGATGCCTTCAGTGATCACACCTTTGATCCACATGGGATATAAATGATGGAAATTGGACGTTTAGACAATTTTATGGGTAGTGTGAAAACAGTGTAATGTACAATACTGTAGCATACTACATTCAAATGGCAATTTTGAAACATGTATCATCACATGTTTTGCTATTGGATTAACTGGTTGTTAAACTAACAACATTGAGAAGACATTGTGTTGTGTTTTGGTGATTAAACAAATGTACTTGGGATCAATGGTTATGTGGTGAAAGACGTCTACAAACAAAATTAATGAAAAATGAAAGGTTTTGAATGTACGACTGGCTGCGTTACAGGTGTTACCTGTTTGGAGTTTTGTACAAAGAGTTTTGAAAATTCACCACATACTTGTAAAATATTGTGCCAAAGCAATAAAAAAAAGTATTATATTTTAGAAGGAGATATTTGTTTTTGTACATGTGTTTTAAATTATGAAAAAGTTGCCATTATAAGAACTAGAATAAAAAGTAATTTAATCCAATTTTGTCAATGGAATATGTCATTGTTTTTAAGTGACTATGTGGTGAAGATGGTGACAATAATGTTTTGAAGCCAGTTATAAACACAAGACAAAAAAACATTAAAGTATCAAACTCTATGGCAAACATGCAAAAACTTCAAGGCCACAAACCTGGCTGGTTGCTTTAACGTGCTTCAAGGAGGAGGCCATTTTGAACCAGATGACTCCAGCTGCCCAAACGGCTCAAACTGTGTCTTAGCAAAGTACTATTTTATACCGAGATTAAATGGAGGCGGAGAGATGGTTTAATCCTTCATTGACAACGGTAAAAGGTTCCACTTATAAATCCTGTTATGTGGGTAGAGAATTATGAACATCCGGCATATTACATTTACCCAAAGCTATGAGAGGGTAAACTTCTCGTTCCAAGGTGAACCCACTTTAACACAGCCGACGTGTGTGTGTGTGTGTGTGTGTGTGTGTGTGTGTGTGTGTGTGTGTGTGTGTGTGTGTGTGTGTGTGTGTGTGTGTGTGTGTGTGTGTGTGTGTGTGTGTGTGTGTGCACGTGGTGTGTGGTGTGATGTGACTGATGCCGCTATAGAACATTGGCGGACACAAGAAACAACCAGGCAGAAAATTAAGATGTCATCCACTTGAATTTCAAAAGAAGGAGCATTGCACTTCCCTTCGCTACCCATCTGTGCCCCCTTCAAGAGGAGAATATGTTTGAGCGCAGGATGCTCCCCTCAATGGCCTTTTTCCCCTTATGGGTGATTTCACTCCTCTTGAACTGAGACTCTTGTCAGCCTGTCATTCAGTCCCTAAGACCCTCACAGAGTAAACAGGTTGTCACTATTTGGCTATGAACCATTTGGATTGATTTAGCCTAAGATAGGCTAGCCTACTTACTGTACTTTCTAATCATAGTTGTTAAATTGGTACAGAGCTAGCTACATGCAGAGCGAGCTACACACACACCTACTGGTCATGTAGGCCTAATATAAGAGTTTAACATTTTTCTATATTCAACTTCAGTGTATGAAAGTGCGAGAGGTTCATTACCTTGAGATTACAAACTGTGGCCTTGACATTCCCTATGTTGACAGACTGATGAGTTCAATGAGGGTAGTAGTGAGATCGTTCAACAAGAAGGAGTCCTCTAAATACCCTGTACCCTACTTTTAAATCATGAGAATTATTTGGGCAATCATCTTTTCACACTAGACCATTTGTGCAAGTACAATAATGGTAATAGCATACCATGATGCCAAATATTAGAGTTGTGGCCTACTGAGTTGAAGACAGATTTCAGGTCAGTTCATTTAAAAAAATGTCCTGTGTCTCTGAACAGCCTCGCGGTCCAGCAGCTGTGCTCTGTTTCCGGCGGTCCGACTCCCTTCAGACCAGCAGCACAGGGCAGAAATTTAACCCCGACGTCAGCTGCAATCAGCATCATGCGTGAAAATCCTGTCGAGCCGTCAGCTTAATATGCAAATGTGGTTCAAAGCCTCCGTTCAGGAAAGAACCACAGTATTCCTGTTTTATAAATAAAGTGCAGTTTAGCTGGGAGGGCTAAGGGCAATATTTGGGTTTCCAAATGGAGACTGAACAATTAATGGAGGATATGAAGGCAGCTATTATGAGACGACAGAGGATTTTCTGTGCTCGTCTGAAACGGGTCTTTCCGCAAGTGATTAGAACCCGAGGCGAACCGTCATTCTGTTAATTAGGAGGACTAATATTGTGTGGATTTATATAATCACATTCACATTTATTCTGTAATGTCTTAAACAGAACTAGGATTGTTTAACTGAATAGTCACAGTCAGAGTCTGTGTTTCCACAGTGAATGCTATTGGGTTTGGTTACGTTGTGATTGAACTCAGAGAGGTCGAGGCCTGACTTACCCATGAACCTTCAGGGCCTGGTACCTACTTCCCGCCTCATTTGCCTGCAACAGAGAGGTAATGTCTGTAGGCCAGGTTTACCCTGCAGCCTCAATTTAGGTTCAGGGTGTTTTCACCAAAAAAAGTCATTATCTTTAAATAGTTTCTATACAAGAGTGAAACTGAAAACTCTGTACGGACAGTTATGAAGACTCCAAACAAGTTGCATGCCGTATCTGCAAGACAATATTGGTTACTTTGGTTAAACAAAGGATGCCTTTCTTAAAATGAATCACTAAAAAGTCAATATTGTAAATATATTCAGATGCTTCCATTTCAACCCCTAACTTCTATGCTGACCATGTGGTGTTCAGTTCACTATGACTATCTGAAAGGACTAGACAGTCAGCAATATGGCTGAAGCGCCCCTCTAAAGGCATCACTCTTCTGTCAGATCTATGAGAACACTTAGGGCAGGGGAAAGAGACTTGGGCTGAGCACCTGACTTCTGAAATGGAATTGGACCTGGTCAATCATGTGGAAAGAGCTCACTCTAGAGGTGAGTTCAATCTTAACAAGTAAAACTGAGAAGAAATGTCATCTTTCCAGCTTTATCAATGTGAGAAATTGCCAAATGGTTGACCTTGTGTGCCATTTGACACTGGTTCTTTTTGTCTTCAGGTTACAGACTAACAATGACTTCGCCCCCTATAGGCCACCATAGACAAGCCATTATATCCAGTGATTAAAGGTAGAATCTTTAGTTACTACATACAATTTTGGACTTGTTAATTCATGCAATATACCCATTGATTCTTGAAGACTATAGCTCATGAGCTTAGTTCAACTGTCGTACCAATCAGAACCCAAAATATAAGCTTTTTTATTCCAATGTTTGTAAACAATGCAAATGTGAACAAAAACTGTATAGCCCGAAAAACATGGTTAAAACTACACTTTTGACATCATGGATGGTCAGTCCTTGGATCCATAGCTCTGTCTATGAATTTGAGAGTGGTTGCATTTCTCCAGGCCCATCCATCAGCTTTTTCAAAAGCAGAGGTGAGATGACCGCTTTGTTGTTGATTAAATTAAGGATTTTTTTTCATCAATGTTTAGCATAATTAACCAGACAATGTTCAACTTGGCAGACTTAGGGCCAGATTCAAGAAGATCCGCTTTAACCGATATTCATATAGCTGGTGTTTTGTTGGAGGTGGAACTGTGATATGCCTCATTCACATTAACCATGAATAAGCACTCTGTTACACACCGGATGTCATTCATTTGAATGGGGAACTATATATTTTTAGAGGTGGATCCGAGACTCACCAGCAGCAAGAGCGACCTCATTGATGTATACAGAGAAGAGAGTCGGTCCAAGAATTGAACCCTGTGGCACCCCCATAGAGACTGCCAGAGGTCCGGACAGCAGACCCTCCGATTTGACACACTGAACTCTATCAGAGAAGTAGTTGGTGAACCAGGCGAGGCAATCATTTGAGAAACCAAGGCTGTCGAGTCTGCCGATGAGGATGTGGTGATTGACAGAGTCGAAAGCCTTGGCCAGATCAATGAATACGGAAGCACAGTAATGTTTCTTATCAATGGCGGTTAAGATATCGTTTAGGACCTTGAGCGTGGCTGAGGTGCACCCATGACCAGCTCTGAAACCAGATTACATAGCAGAGAAGGTATGGTGAGATTCGAAATGGTCGGTAATCTGTTTGTTGACTTGGCTTTCGAAGACCTTAGAAAGGCATGGTAGGATAGATATAGGTCTGTAGCAGTTTGGGTCAAGAGTGTCCCCCCCTTTGAAGAGGGGGATGACCGCAGCTGCTTTCCAATCTTTGGGAATCTCAGACGACACGAAAGAGAGGTTGAACAGGCTAGTAATAGGGGTGGCAACAATTTCGGCAGATGATTTTAGAAAGAAAGGGTCCAGATTGTCTAGCCCGGCTGATTTGTAGGGGTCCAGATTTTGCAGCTCTTTCAGAACATCAGCTGAACGGATTTGGGAGAAGGAGAAATGGGGAAGGCTTGGGCGAGTTGCTGTGGGGGTGCAGTGCTGTTGACCGGGGTAGGAGTAGCCAGGTGGAAAGCATGGCCAGCCGTAGAAAAATGCTTATTGAAATTCTCAATTATGGTGGATTTATCAGTGGTGACAGTGTTTCCTATCTTCAGTGCAGTGGGCAGCTGGGAGGAGGTGTTCTTATTCTCCATGGACTTTACAGTGTCCCAGAACTTTTTTGAGTTAGTGTTGCAGGAAGCAATTTCTGCTTGAAAAAGCTAGCCTTGGCTTTTCTAACTGCCTGTGTATAATGGTTTCTAGCTTCCCTGAACAGCTGCATATCATGGGGGCTGTTCGATGCTAATGCAGAACGCCATAGGATGTTTTTGTGTTGGTTAAGGGCAGTCAGGTACTGGGGAGAACCAAGGGCTATATCTGTTCCTGGTTCTAAATTTCTTGAATGGGGCATGTTTATTGAAGATGGTTAGGAAGGCATTTAAAAAAAATATCCAGGCATCCTCTACTGACGGGATGAGATCAATATCCTTCCAGGATACCCCGGCCAGGTCGATTAGAAAGGCCTGGCCTAGACAAAGTCGACTAGTGTTTTTGAACAATAATAATTAATGTTAATAAATAATTTATTAATAATTAATAATTAATATGTTACTATAAAGGCAAAATGCTCCATATGCCATGGAATGTAAGCTAACAATGGTTTTCCTTATTTATTTATTTTGGTATTAGACTACACCATGGCATTGCCAATAACTGTTTTGTCCAAATGTGTTGTATCATGTGTGTTTGTCTGTTTGAGTGTTGTCATGTAAATACATCGTCCTCACTTCTTATGGTTGTCTTGTCTTGTTGTTGTCATGATCGTGTTGTTTGTATTTTGTTTAACAAAAAATATATTTTAAAAAGTATGAATTAATTAACAAACAAAGCATACTGACACTTCAGGCACTTCAATATCATGGATTGCATTTTCAACACTACAATAAATAAACTATGTCAATCTTGTCAAAAACAGAAAATACATCCTCCTACCTTGTAGGCTTACCCAGTATCGAAGGCTTGGCTTGACAAACTCTGATTGTCATTTAAAAAAATGATGTTTTGTAACAGATGTCTCTTTCCATTCAACAAGTGGCCACTGCACAGTTCAGAATGATTGATTTTATATATCAGTAAAAAAATAATAATAATAATAATAATACATATATACATATATATACAGTATATATATATACAGTATGCACTGGGCACAGACGTCAATTCATTTTCTATTCCACATTGATTCAACATAATTTCATTTAAATGACGTGGAAACAACGTTGATTCAACCAGTGTGTGCCCAGTGGGTACAAATATTTGTTAAAGTGACTGGGATTGCTCAATAAAGTTGGGGACTTATTTCCATTGTGGTCCCTATTTTTACATCAATACATATACAATTACATAGATACAGACACATTACAGAGATACAAATGAAAAAATGCTCAACATCCTGATGAGTATGAAGGTTGGATTATGGGTACAATTATTACAAGCTTGTTTGGCTGGTCTGTAGCTTATTCTTTAGATGTTTGGTTCTGCTGGTGAACCATGATGTGCAGCCATAATCAAAGTGACGCCGGACTAGCGCACTTGGCAGAGTCTGTAGGGTGTCTATAGCTAGGTTTCCATCCAATTGGCGACATATTTTCATGTGAATATTCTAAAATCTGCATAAAAACAATATGGCCGCTGCATTTTTCTATCAGAATTGTGTTTCAATCAAATTGACTTGTTGAGGATAAAAGTATGTGTAAATATGAAGTGCACATAAAAATAGTGCACATAAAAATAACTTAAGTTAAATGGGTTTACATTGCATTTTCAACTTTAGGCCTACTGATAGTTTTGTCACAAAAATGTTATGTAGAGTGCCTTGCAAAAGTATTCATTCCCTTGGTGTTTTTCCGATTTTGTTGCATTACAACCTGTAATTCCCTTGATTTTTATATGGATTTCATGTAATGGACATACACAAAATAGTCCAAATTGGTGAAGTGAAATAAAAAATAAAAAACTTGTTTCAAAAAATAAAACGTGGAAAAATGGTGCGTGCATATTGTATTCACTTTGCTATGAAGCCCCTAAAAATGTTATTGTGCAACCAATTACCTTCAGAAGTCACATAATTAGTTAGATTGCACACAGGTGGTCTCAGTATATATACACCTGTTCTGAAAGGCCCCAGAGTCTGCAACACCACTATGCAAGGGGAACCAACAAGCAAGCGGCACCATGAAGACCAAAGAGCTCTTCAAACAGGGACAAAGTTTTGG
This sequence comes from Oncorhynchus tshawytscha, assembly GCF_018296145.1. Classification (NCBI taxonomy): domain Eukaryota; kingdom Metazoa; phylum Chordata; class Actinopteri; order Salmoniformes; family Salmonidae; genus Oncorhynchus; species Oncorhynchus tshawytscha. The sequence continues at coordinate 59,089,401 of NC_056434.1, read as the reverse complement.
AGAAGAACAGATCAGGGTTGAGTTGTAAAAAAAATATCAGAAACTTTGAACATCCCTCGTAGTCCATTAAAACCAATATTAAAAAATGGACAGAATATGGCACCACAACAAACCTGCTAAGAGTGGGCCGCCCACCAAAATTCACGGACCAGGCAAGGAGAGCATTAATAGGAGAGGAAACAAAGAGACCAAAGATAACCCTGACTTGTTAATTGTTTACTCCATGTGTAACTCTGTGTTGTCTGTTCACACTGCTATGCTTTATCTTGGCCAGGTCGCAGTTGCAAATGAGAATTTGTTCTCAACTAGCCTACCTGGTTAAATAAAGGTGAAATAAAAATAAAATAAAAACCCTGAATGGAGCTGCAAAGCTCCACAGCAGAGATTGGAGTATCTGTCCACAGGACAACTTTAAGCCGTGCACTCCACAGAGCTGGCCTTAATGGAAGAGTGGTCAGAAAACAGCCATGCTTAGAGAAAAAATAAGCAAACACATTTGATGTTTGCCAGAAGGCATGTGGGAGACTCCCCACACATATGGAAGAAGGTTTTCTGGTCAGATGAGACTAAAATTGAGCTTTTTGGCCCTCAAGGAAAACGCTGTCTGGTGCAAACCCCTCTCATCACCCCGAGAAAACCATCTCCACAGTGAAGCATGGTGGTGGCAGCATCATGCTGTGAGGATGTTTTTCATTGGCAGGGACTGAGAAACTGGTCAGAATTGAAGGAATGATGGATGGTGCTAAATACAGGGAAATTCTTGAAGGAAACCTGTTTCAGTCTTCCAGAGATTTGAGACTGGGACAGAGGTTCACCTTCCAGCAGGACAATGACCCTAAGCAGACTGCTAAAGCAACACTCTAGTGGTTTAAGGGGAAACATTTAAATGTCTTGGAATGGCCTTGTCAAAGCCCAGACCTCAATCCAATTAAGAGTCTGTGGTATGATTAAAAGTGTGCTGTACACCAGTGGAACCCATCCAACCTGAAGGAGCTGGAGCAGTTTTGCCTTGAAGAATGGGCAAAAATCTCAGTGGCTAGATGTGCCAAGCTTGCAGAGACATACCCCAAGAAACTTGCAGCTGTAATTGCTGCAAAAGGTGGCTCTTGGGGGGTGGGGGGTGTTGAAAAGTTATGCATGCTCAAGTTTTCAGTTTTTTTCTTTCTTGTTTGTTTAACAATAAAACAAATATTTAAATTCCTGGCAACAAAATAGGAAAAATGCCAAGGGAGGCGTATACTTTCGCAAGCCACTGTAGATATAGCGAATGTGTCCACTCTGGTATTGGCATGTTCGCGCTAACCCAACAGCTTGCAGATGCAGACCCGGTATAGCCTTCTACATGATGAGATCATTTTGGACAAACTTGTCAAATGGCAGACATCATGTCACCAGAATTAGACCCTCGATATTTATTAAAAGGAGTATCAAGCTCATCAACAGGCACTTTCACTATCCTGTGAAGTTCATCATAACCGTTTTGTCTGTAGCCTAATAAACTGTAGACGGAGCAGCCAACCAGGTGAGACTTGTTCTATCTATCTAACGGTTGCAGTAGTCATCTTCATCATCATCATCGACTCTCCTCCTCTTGTCCAATCAGGGCCAGATCTTTGAGTCTTTCAACATGATGTCTCTGTGGAAGCAGTGTATCTTCATCTGTGAGAAAAACAAGTTTGGCATGGGAATGCATGTGGAGAGGTCCTCTGCTAGCACTGGGTACTTCAAGAAACAATATTATTGGCCTCATGGTAGGACACACACACAATCAGTGAGTGTACAGTATCTCTGCTATATTGACCTTCCTAACTCTGGGTATAGGTGGACGGCATGGACGTTTTGTGTGTGAGGGAGGCAAACAGGTTCGCTGCAGACCACTGCAAAGCCAGGAAGGTGAGCTATGATTGCTTGTAGGCTTGAGAAGATGAGTTCTGATTGGTGCAGAGATGAGAATGTTATGCATGGTTTAAGAGCTTGAAGAGTGCTAAGAATCACCTTGTCTCAGACAGTCTAATCTCAGAGTGATGATCAGCTTCTAGTATCGTACCAGTGTCTCTTCCCTGACAGAGGGAGGCTATGTGACCAACTCTGAGAGACTCTGTGGAAGAGACTCCAGTACAGAGCTGCAACTGGTCCCCGTTTAACAACTACTGACACTCCTTGTGTACTGCAGGGCCAAAAAGCATAGATATAGGAAGATGCTGAGAAACTGCTGCTCCAATAGAAATCCATGATCAGCACTGCCATGATGTTGGCTACCTTGTTGACTCTCTTGGATTGGAAACCTCTCTGGCAGGGTCCTATTGTCATGGAGCTGGAGACTTACTGTTACCATGGACACAGCATGAGCGACCCTGGGGTTAGATGAGATGTAATCTCTGACCTCTGACCCTGTGACCGTTATCTAACCCCGGGTCTCTCTCCGCCTCCTCACTCCTCCTCTACTCTCTCTCTCATCCCCTACTATGTTCTGTTTTAGCCTGACCCACCTTCTTGTGTTGCCACTCTCCCTCACTCCCTATTTGAACCTGTCTAGACACCCTTTTAGTTCAGTATTGGTTTGGGATGCATCCTATTACTCTAGCACCACTTCCTTTCCAGGGCTCTGTCTCTCTCTCTCTCATCAACCAAGGGCTGGAGCTGAACCCTGCTAATCAGGTCTAACCCATCTGCCTGTGTGAGATTTAACTTCCTGTACCAATCATACCCGTGAGGAGATCCAGGAAGTGTGCAGTAAGAGTGACCCCATCACTATGCTGAAAGAGCTCAAGGTACACACATTTTCACCAACATGCACGCACACACACAGACACACAGACACACACACACACACACAAACACACACACACACACAGGTGGTCCAAGTGCTCAAATATGATTTTTTTATTCCCTCCTTCAATCCTTAAGAAATAGATGTAAAAGATCAGGAAGGTGAACGAGAATGGGGCCCAGTTTGAGCCAGAGCCGTCATTAGATGAGCTCTGCAACCACATCTTCGCCAACAAACCGCCCATGGAGGTACGCCTGACCACACCCCTGGGTCAAACTAAAGTCTGTCAACTAGACGCACACACACAAAATCTGGACCAAACTACAGTCCATCAGGTACACATCCTCTTCAACCCTCTGCCACATCAACCCCTGGGTGAAAGTCTACTCCTCCTCTCTTCTTATCCTCCTTCTCTCATTCCCTTCTCTCACACTAGGAGATGAGATTGTGGTTAGAGTTGAGTCTGTAGCAGCATTCCAAACCAATTCATCACCTCTGACCCTGTGATGTCACTAGTATTTATTCACAATATGTACTATGTAGCGTATAATATGTTGTTTTATATTATGTCAGAATTGGTACGTATTCTCCTGATACTGAGGGATTGGTCTTTGAATGGGAGGTGAATTGCATTGGACAGCCCAGCACTAACAAACATGAGCAGGGTTGTCCACCGCTGGCTTGGAGAGTGTGTGGAGGGTCTGTCTCTGTTTTTAAAATTTGGCTGTTTGTACAGTACCGGTCAAAGGTTTGGACACACCTACTCATTCAAGGATTTTCTATTTATTTTTTACTATTTTCTACATTGTAGTATAATAGTGAAGACATCAAAAATGAAATAACACATATCTAATCACGTAGTAACCAAAAAAAATGTTATTATATGAAAATATATTTTAGATTCTTCAAAGTAGCCACCTTTTGCCTTGATGACAGCTTTGCATACTCTTGGCATTCTCTCAACCAGTTTCATGAGGTAGTCACCTGGAATGCATTTCAATTAACAGGTGGGCCTTGTCAAATGTTAATTTGTGGAATTTCTTTCCTTCTTAAAAACCTTTTAGGCCTAGGTGTCCCGCTGGAGGGCGCGCAATTCAAATAAATAATCATACAAATTATGGATATTAAATATTTAGTTACATATACATACATACATACAGTGGGGCAAAAAAGTATTTAGTCAGCCACCAATTGTGCAAGTTCTCCCACTTAAAAATATGAGAGAGGCCTGTAATTTTCATCATAGGTACACTTCAACTATGACAGACAAAATTAGGGGACAAAATCCAGAAAATCACATTGTGGGATTTTTAATGAATTTATTTGCAAATTACGGTGGAAAATTGGGTGGGGGGGGCATCGATTACTACCTAAATGATTGGGATAATGTGGTTACCACCAGTGTTTGGAATACATTGAGCTCATTGACAAAACAGACTATGGGACGGCCTTTTCACAAGGAGATGTATTTGTCAAAGGTTTGCAGTAAGCTATGCGATTATATTGGAGACAGGTTTATAGCAGTGAATGTCATCTATTCGTTTACTGTTATAGTATTTGTAAGTAGCAGCCAAATAGCAGCCAGTGAAACTATTTGTTCTCACTTTATGATAGAACATTTTGATTTTTCTGCCTGTGTCGCGACCTTAGAGATCCTTTTAGTTTCTCTACAGTGCCTTGCGAAAGTATTCAGCCCCCTTGAACTTTGTGAACTTTTGCCACATTTCAGGCTTCAAACATAAAGATATAAAACTGTATTTTTTTGTGAAGAATCAACAACAAGTGGGACACAATCATGAAGTGGAACGACATTTATTGGATATTTCAAACTTTTTTAACAAATCAAAAACTGAAAAATTGGGCGTGCAAAATTATTCAGCCCCTTTACTTTCAGTGCAGCAAACTCTCTCCAGAAGTTCAGTGAGGATCTCTGAATGATCCAATGTTGACCTAAATGACTAATGATGATAAATACAATCCACCTGTGTGTAATCAAGTCTCCGTATAAATGCACCTGCACTGTGATAGTCTCAGAGGACCGTTAAAAGCGTAGAGAGCATCATGAAGAACAAGGAACACACCAGGCAGGTCCGAGATACTGTTGTGAAGAAGTTTAAAGCCGGATTTGGATACAAAAAGATTTCCCAAGCTTTAAACATCCCAAGGAGCACTGTGCAAGCGATAATATTGAAATGGAAGGAGTATCAGACCACTGCAAATCTACCAAGACCTGGCCGTCCCTCTAAACTTTCAGCTCATACAAGGAGAAGACTGATCAGAGATGCAGCCAAGAGGCCCATGATCACTCTGGATGAACTGCAGAGATCTACAGCTGAGGTGGGAGACTCTGTCCATAGGACAACAATCAGTTGTATATTGCACAAATCTGGCCTTTATGGAAGAGTGGCAAGAAGAAAGCCATTTCTTAAAGATATCCATAAATAGTGTCGTTTAAAGTTTGCCACAAGCCACCTGGGAGACACACCAAACATGTGGAAGAAGGTGCTCTGGTCAGATGAAACCAAAATTGAACTTTTTGGCAACAATGCAAAACGTTATGTTTGGCGTAAAAGCAACACAGCTCATCACCCTGAACACACCATCCCCACTGTCAAACATGGTGGTGGCAGCATCATGGTTTGGGCCTGCTTTTCTTCAGCAGGGACAGGGAAGATGGTTAAAATTGATGGGAAGATGGATGGAGCCAAATGCAGGACCATTCTGGAAGAAAACCTGATGAAGTCTGCAAAAGACCTGAGACTGGGACGGAGATTTGTCTTCCAACAAGACAATGATCCAAAACATAAAGCAAAATCTACAATGGAATGGTTCAAAAATAAACATATCCAGGTGTTAGAATGGCCAAGTCAAAGTCCAGACCTGAATCCAATCGAGAATCTGTGGAAAGAACTGAAAACTGCTGTTCACAAATGCTCTCCATCCAACCTCACTGAGCTCGAGCTGTTTTGCAAGGAGGAATGGGAAAAAATTTCAGTCTCTCGATGTGCAAAACTGATAGAGACATACCCCAAGCGACTTACAGCTGTAATCGCAGCAAAAGGTGGCGCTACAAAGTATTAACTTAAGGGGGCTGAATAATTTTGCACGCCCAATTTTTCAGTTTTTGATTTGTTAAAAAAGTTTGAAATATCCAATAAATGTCGTTCCACTTCATGATTGTGTCCCACTTGTTGTTGATTCTTCCCAAAAAAATACAGTTTTATATCTTTCTGTTTGAAGCCTGAAATGTGACAAAAGGTCGCAAAGTTCAAGGGGGCCAAATACTTTCGCAAGGCACTGTATTTGGTTAGGTCAGGGTGTGACTAGGGTGGGCATTCTATGTTGTCTATTTCTTTGTTGGCCGGGTGTGGTTCCCAATCAGAGGCAGCTGTCTATCGTTGTCTCTGATTGGGGATCATACTTAGGCAGTCTTTTTTTCCACCTTAGTTTGTGGGATCTTGTTTTTGTACTGTTGCTTTCCAGCCCTACAGAACAGTGCATTTCGTTTTGTATTTGTTGTTTTTTCGGTGTCATCAATAAAAGAAAGATGTATGCCTACCACGCTGCACCTTGGTCTACTCCTTCCAACGACGAGCGTTACAGCCTGACTGTGATGCTCTTTACCTGAATTGTAATTATCGCTGTATAATTCCTTGCAAAGACTTGAGGGGCAATATTGAGTGAGTTTTGCAACTTAAGTCCCGCCCCTGTGTCTACATCACATATTTTCCGGTGCCCCTTTTGGTATAAACACTGAAGAGATGGACATACTTCTACTTCACTGCTACTACTTGCTATTCTACTTGCAAGGGTCCGTTTTGTGATTTTATTTTGAGTTTTGCAATGCACAATATGTCAATGTTTCAAAGAAACATGGAGAAAGATTTGGGACCGGGGAAGGAGACAGGAATGAGGCCTCTGCCGGTGTGTGTGTCCTGCCAATTGTCCAAAAACTTTATCGGCTTTGTGTTTATGTGAAACATCTTCAGACAGACACCAATATGCCAGATATGGTATGTACTCTTGTCATGCAGCCAAATCCTTTGGTACAGTGTGTGTGTTTGTGATCTTTTGTTTAAATCAGCTCTTTTCTGGATGGGAAACATTGTGAGTGTGAAATATTTGTTGCCTGTGCTATCATAATGATTAGCCGTGCTAGTTCAAACATCTGAAAACAGACACTGTGGTGCATGTGTGATAATTAAATCGATATGTTTATGAAATCATTTGTTTTGAGTAGTTATTTTATCTCAAAGGAGCCCTTGGAGATTATTTAAAGATTTATTTATTTATTTATTTTACCTTTATTTAACCCGGTTGGCCAGTTGAGAATAAGTTCTCATTTACAACTGCGATCTGGCCAAGATAAAGCAAAGCAGTACGACACAAACAACAACACAGAGTTACACGTGGAATAAACGAACGTAGAGTCAATAACACAATAGAAAAAAGTCTATATACATTGTGTGCAAATGGCATGAGGAGGTAAGGCAATAAGTAGCCATAGTAGCGTAGTAATTACAATTTAGCAAATTAACACTGGAATGATAGATGTGCAGATGATGATGTGCAAGTAGAAATACTGGTGTGCAAAAGAGCAAAAAAGTAAATAAAAACAATATGGGGATGAGGTAGGTCGATTGGATGGGCTATTTACAGACAGACTATGTACAGCTGCAGCGATCGGTTAGCTGCTCAGATAGCTGATGTTTAAAGTTAGTGAGGGAGATTATAAGTCTCCAACTTCAGCGATTTTTGCAATTCGTTCCAGTCATTGGCAGCAGAGAACTGGAAGGAAAGGTGGCCAAAGGAAGTGTTGGCTTTGGGGATGACCAGTGAGATATACCTGCTGGAGCGTGCTACGGGTGGGTGTTGTTATCGTGACCAGGGAGCTGAGATAAGGCAGAGCTTTACCTAGCAAAGACTTATAGATAACCTGGAGCCAGTGGGTCTGGCGACGAATAGGTAGCGAGGGCCAGCCGACGAGAGCATACAGGTCGCAGTGGTGGGTGGTATTTGGGGCTTTGAGTGAAGGAGGCTCTGTTGTGAAATAGGAAGCCGATTCTAGATTTAATTTTGGATTGGAGATGTTTAATATGATTCTGGAAGGAGAGTTTACAGTCTAGCCAGACACCTAGGTATTTGTAGTTGCCTACATATTCTAAGTCAGAACTGGTGGGTAATTTACTGATGTTTACTTTGTGTTTTTCCCTCTTATTTGCCCCGTCATCACACTTTTGAGAGCACAGTCTTCTTAATGCATCTTTTGTTTGACATGACAAAATGCTCTTCTTATTGGCACCCTGTGTTTTTTTTGGTTGTTTAAATTGCCCGTCACTCAGTAAACTAAATGTATGTTGATTAGGTAAATGTCTTGAGGGTCGAGCCTTCTTGTCTACAGCTGGACAGCCATTCTCACCCATGTACCATAGCAGGAAGGTCCTCGTTGAAAGGCCACTATACACATCACACAACATTAGGTAAGTATCTTCAGGGTCTAGCCTCCAAAAGATATATGAAAAAATACAACACAATAAGGATGAAGTGACTGTCACTATGGTAGTCTTTATTGTGATTTGTATAGTGTGAATAACATTTTCGACTCTACAGATAGTTTTGTAACAAAACCTCTGGTCTTGGCACGTGTGCCAACAGCTGGCATATAGCCAACAGGTAGTCTACATGATGAAATGATTATGGATAACATCAAGAATATTTGTATTTGTCAAACGGCAGTTAAGCATCGACCGTTATCATGACACCAGAATCAGATATTTATTGGAATGGAGCATCAAGATCACCGTGGACTTTCACCGCCCTGTGAAGTTGATCATAAAGTATTTTATCTGTAGCCTAATAAACTGCATGGTTTCCCTAGTCGTAGTGGGAGGACCACACAACGTATCATCGTGTGATTCCAAGTTACATTCAATATGATGGTCATTCTATCAATATTCCCGCATAAATACGTTCCCGTCCCCATTCCTCGCATAATTAATTTTACCGACACAAAAAGATCCCACCATGTCGAAGGAAGTAATTATCTGCTGGCATTTACAAACTTCCGCCTTCCATCACAGCTGTCGGGATTCTTTTTTTTATACACCGTATGACTACTCTCATAAAAACAGTAGATGGAAACGTGGTTATTGTCCCAACAATTTTCGAGCTTACTATAACAGACAGCTCAGCAAACTAAATGCTGAAAGTAGTTGCCTAGTTAATCATGCATCCAAACAAAAGTACTGAATAGCAGTTTGGCTTAGTATACCGACACAACTGCGAATGTGAACGAATGAATGCAAACAGAACAAAACAGCGGTACCAAGTAGGCATAGTAAAAAAAAGATCAGAATATCAATCTATATTTAGGCTAGTTACATTAACAATAAACAAACGCAATAAACAAATGGCCAATAGAGATCCAAATAACCAAAACATCAGTTAGTTGCAGTGAGATACCTACATCGGTGAGTTGCAGCCATGCACAGTTGCCTTGCCAAACAAATAGGCCAATAAAACCGCTTCAAGCATGGGAAACCATGCCGCTCATGAGTACAGAAACACGTTATTATATGGCAGCTTACGATGAACACGTTTCCAATACGTACAGTTCCATTTACAACCACGAAATAACAATAGGCTACAAAGAAAACCATAATAGAAGGTATCTATTTCTAGGATGAAACATACCTGATATGCAGCTAGACCCAGGGGCGTAATTTGGGTTCTTACATTGGAATTATATTGAATTCTGCTTATATCATCGATATCATCGAACCTAAAAGTTCAAATGCCGACACCATTGAGTGCCTTTGAAAAGGAAGTGACTGGTTGCGGCGAAATCTCCACTGCGCTCTATCAGCACCATGGACAGCGCCCTACACACTAAAGCAAGGCAGTTGAATAGCTTGCTTGCTATGGAAGTGACTTTGCCATTCCATACTCTCGATTTTTGCTGAAATGACGCCACTGGCTATACCACCAAGATGTTGATCTAAACCAACAAGCTGGACTGTTTTTCTGAGTGATCGATCATTCCATTCTCCTCGAAATATGATTGTAGGATCCCCTTCAATTGCCAGTTGGATTAGTTGAGCTTTCCTCAGGTGTAGCATGTTTCTTCTGTGCGCAGTAAACACATTTATCAAAGTGGAACATGAGTTTTCGCATGTAGCTGTGGACTCCCCACTCATGAGCCCTATGATTTAATTTTGAATATCGTGTGACATGTATGTGGCATAGTGAGGTATGGTGCTAAACACCTTGGCAAGTTAATTGTCTTTTCGGAGAGTATATTCCATCATAGACAGAAAAGGTATACTGCCCCCTCCCCTCTTTACTCTATCGCGTCTAATGTCCGCCTCTGTGGTTGCTGGTTTGCAACAAGGAATTGAATTACTGTCCACAATCGCCGACAAAATATATACGATTTCTTGCCAACTGCCCACAGATGAGAAGCATCCCCCCCCACCCACACACACCACACACACACTGTCCACTGTGCTGACAGCGCAGCAGAGACACAGATTTTGCGCCAACCTGCCACTCAAAAATTTGAACTTTTTGCTATTTTAATACAGGGACATCAAAGCAAAACTGCGGGGGCACAAGTTTGGGGAGCACGTTTCAACTGTGGGGGGGGTCTGCTCATAGAGCTGGTTAATGAGCGCTCTTTGAGATAAGTACTGCTCGTATCATCATAGTGCATCAGCTCGAGTTAACTCACCGCAACAATGTTTTCGGAAGCCGCGCTTGTGGATTTGACAGCCCAGTTCCACTTCGTCAAAACATCAGCTATGCGGATTTCGGATAAAGTGGATCTGATTAAATGGGGACCAAGTGATTAAGACTGTTCTCGCTGTCACCTTGTAGATTATGTCTTATTAGCTTGATGGTTGATACACGAAGACATGAGTCAGACTATTGTGAATGAAATTAACAAAAAAATTGTTATGACGCAATTAGTTGATGTTTTTCAGCACTATAATGAATTTCCTAATAACACCTTGACCAGTATTGTTGGTTTGGGTACTAGTCCCACCTGGCCTCATAGATGAGTCGTTACCCACCTTTAAACAAGGTTAAAAGAACAGCAAGTATCTTGGAATGAGATTGAGGCTACTGGACTCACTGGCCGTTGGATTGGAAGAAAATTGGTGGCTGATGCCACCTGTTGGAATTAGAATCGATTTACGGCAATGACGTCTCAAACATATGAGAGACAACTTGCTAAAATGGTTCTTCAAACAGACAAATTATGTGTTTCCATATTATCATCCACTGTGTTATTTGCAGTCATTTTCATCTGTATATTTTTTTATTCAGCAATACATTAAATGGGCCAAAATGAAATGGGACAAATAGTTCAGGTTGTATGTCTTGTGTCACGTATGGGTGAAGCCAGGGAATATAGTGGGTCAAGTAATACAATGTCCATATGTTTCACACAAAATGTCTTTATGGAAGTTTAAAGAAAACACAGGGCAAGTAGAGTTTGGATCTGATGTTGTTGTTGTTTTTTTCCCATCAAAAACAGCTAAATTAATCTACACATCTCTCTCCGTACAAGCTCTGGTAATACTGTATGTCTAGTCAAACAATGAGTAATGGACATAAACATGTTTATAACAATCAGAGGTCAAACGCAAGAGCTGCAAGCGACCTTCAGTCTCTCTCTTCAGTCCCACCCTGAGTTTCATAAGGCACGGATCAGACATACCGAGAGCTTGGGACTTTAAGGTTATATCTGCAAAAAAATATGATTCTGAGATAATTGTCTTTAAAGTTCTGAACCCTCATTGGTTTGAATGGTGTCAGTAATTTTGATTGTGTACTGTTTTTAACTTAACAACATTAATTGGGGTATTTAGAGTACTATATAGAACACTGAGTAAAACAAGAATGCCAATAACAAAATTTTGACAAAAATGCAGATTAGAACCTTATAATCCCAATTACACACAATATTCCTATCACCTACTGTGCAGATAATCAAAATGAATATGTTGTGTATTCAATTTCGTATTCTGTGGACATCTAGTGGACACTGTGTACAATCCTGAATGAGAACCTACGTGCCCAAATACGCCCTAATGCGTAATGATCGATAATCACAAGTGGATGGTCCTACATTAAGATGTTAGTGACTTCAAATTGTCATTAAATGCTTAATTACTCTAAATTACTCTGTTCTACTCTTGTAATTACATAGAGTATGTCCGATGTCGTTTTCTTTAAATATACGTTTTCTAATGGCTTTTCTTATGCAAAATGGGTTTTAATTGTGCGATGTCATGTGACGTGAAAGGTGGTGCCGTTCCCGGAAGAACTCGTGGCAGATAGGGCAGGTAAGTTTCTCCTCTCGCCTCCTCCTCACCTGGGACTCCGCCGCGAACTCCTTCTTGTGGTGCGAGCGCATGTGTAACACTAGGTCAGACGTCATGCGGAAGGAGAGGTTACACTTGGCGCACCAGTTTTGCACTGACACCCCAATGGAGGTAAACGTTGGTGGAAGAATTGTTAAAGACGACGTGGTTTGTAGTTGGTCTCCAATGCTCCTGGACCAGTGCTCTGGCACGTACGGGAAAGCGTTTCCATTAACCGGTGTGGGTAGTGTCTGTGCGCGAGGCAAATCACCATTCAACATATTAGTAGGCAATAGATTGTTGTATCCCAGAACCGTCTTTGAGGTAAAAACGTCTCTCACATCCTCTAGGCGGTTCAATTGAGCAGGTAATGTGTTGGATGGGTGCGCTGTAGAGCCGTTAGAAGTCCTTTTATAGGGTTTACAGAAAGCGCTTTTCTGCTCCTCCGCTCCACTGCGCAGAATGAATGAAAAGGCACTGCTGTTGCTGTTTGAGTTTAAATCAGCGCTCATCTCCCGCACCGTCTCAGAATCAGCCTCCGTTGGCTTTTCTTTCTCATGCGTAAAACTAATTTTCGCTGCTCCAACCTCTGTAAACGCACTATTTTTACATTCCACGTGGTCCTTTTTGAGCTGGTACTTCTCCGCCTTCAGTTTCAATGCAGAGCCAGTTGACTCTGGCGCAGTGGGGTGGTAGTCTCTGGTTATCTGTGTGATGTTGTTGTTGTTCGATATGTTGGTTTTCTCAAGTAGCACAGGTTTCCTCCATCGGGGATAACCCGTCTCCTCGTGTTTCCATTTCCGCGGGGAAATCTCAGCGTCTTCACTGGCGCCGTATCTTTTATGTTCCAGATCCCTAGCGATGTTGTGGAAGTCTGTGACGCGTCGTTGCCGCTTGATCTCCATGTGTTTGTGTTCGTAGGCCTCTCTGCTCAGCGCGTCATACTTCACCTGCGCGCACAGGAAGCGGCAGTGGGCCAAATAGGGATGCTCATTCTTGAAGACCTGGTTACATGTTGCGCATTTAAGCTCTGTGAAGAGATACACAATTTGTTCGTTAATATGTACATTAAAAACACATTGGAGGAAAATTAACTCAGATATAAACGAATCAAATAACAATAGTCCATATATATTCTCTGAAAAGTTTCAGTCGTTTCCTCTTCCTTCTGTATTTTCCAATATGCATTACGCATTTACGCAGGCTACAACAAAACTCCTGGCAAAATGCTAAAACAAGCAAACAACATCGGTAACATTAGTAAGCCTATATGTTGAAATGAGGAGGAGGATGATGATGAAGATTAGGATGGTGACGAAGAGTGGTATTTCTATAGCGCTTTCCCAAGTGTCTATTTCTCTCTCACCTTCATTTTGTCCTCTGGCTGAGATGTCAGTGAAGCCCAGTAGATGTGACAATTCCTGGTCATACCACACCAACAGTTCCTCTTCCTGACGTATGTCCCTGGTGGTCCGGAAATACAGCTGGCCTCCCTTCAGGAACGCTTCGGTGTTCTGTTCCTCCCTGCCACACGCCGCCTGCACCAGTCGCAGCCAGGACAGCACTAGAGCAGAGCTCCGCATAGCCTCGGGGTCCACCTGTTGAGAGAAATCATTGTTAATATTCATTCATAGAGACAACATTGTCAAAGTTTCAATGAGGTTCACCTCTCCTCAGTCACTGTGAAAACACTGAATTGATTCGAATTTGTAAAGGTGCAAATGTGACCGAATGGCATGGTCAATCATTTCCCACGGGTAGCCTATAATGGAGGGCAATGGAAATGTATTAGGCTACACCAACACACATATCTCATTGTAGAACATGTCATTTTGTTGTTGATGGTTCTTTTTTAATAAGATTTAGATTTAGCCTATGTTTTTATGAAGGTATATATAGAACGACGTCTAATGTGTTCATTGTCTCTGTGGTATCCTAGCTTGCAAGTTAAATTGTGTTATTAATAAATATTTCAAAAAAAACGAACTTACTCTGAACACGTATGATTTGCTTCTCTTGTCGCGGGATTTGAGCGCTATGAAGGCGACGGTGTCATAGAAAGTATTCTGAAGGATGCACGGGCCGAACTGTGCCCCAGCTGGGATGTTGCGAGTGACGTGCACGCTGGTATAGAGGTCTGTCGCGTGGTGATGGAGGAATTTACCCTCACTGGTCCAGAGGGAACGAGATAAAAAACTCTGGTCCATGGTTAGCCTGTGGGAAAAACAAAATGCGTTAATAACAATCCCATTGTTTAAAAACTGAATGTTATTTTATCGCCGTCTGAACCAAAGTGTGGGACATTTTAAAGGTGAGGAATAGAGCGTTTGAATGTGATGCTTTTGTCAAATAATTGTGAAAATGTATTGCATTCTTATATTAAAACGTGGGCCTGATCAATTTGGCTTAAACATGCAAAATCCCAAATAAGTAGCCCTACATAACTATCATTTATTCGTTTCGAAAATAGTAGACTAGATCTATGACTAGAGGTTTTGATTAGTTTTCTATTTCTGAATAAATAGGCCTATTCATTTAATCGAAATATTCGTTGTTTTCCATCAGAAATCCATTTTTTAATAGCAAATAGTTCAGACTCCAGATACAATTAGACCTATAGGAAAATGTGTTTTTTGGTTTATCATACTGTATCTTTATTATGCCACAATATGAATCACGTTCAATGTTATTACATATACATACTTTTAAATGTTTAAAACCACAGATTTGAGAGTTAATATCCCCGTGGCACCGTTGTCATTTATACGTTGTTGTTTTTTAAACATGATTTGACTTTTTGTAGTTGATATTTTTCGACCATATTTTTGAGTGGTAAATTCTGATTTATGATATCATTCAGCTAAATTTCCTCCGACAATGTGTAGCAGCAGGCATGTAATGGGTTTGACTTCTAGCGTCCTTTGTCTCAGTTTTTCAGCCGGTTTGTCCAATTGTCTTCCCATCTGCGCTGCAACTGCCTCGTTGGTCTACATGCGTCTCTGCTTCGAGTCAGTTTGGTCATGTTAATATATTCATTATAGCCACACTGAGATTTGTTGTAAACAATGTCCATTCACAGGTTTTGGTATATTTACTTCAGCTGGACGTTGTGTCTATTTTAGTGTAGGCTATAGGCTTTTGATTAATAAGGAATATTTATTCTGGATATATCAAATACAATGCATATTAAATAAAACATTTATATAAAGATGTAGGTATTTTTCCAATAAATGTAAAAGCCTAACAATGTCTGGTGAGAAGGTTTTCATTCACAAACAAACACCAGTTGTAGCGTAAAGCTTTGCTAGAGATAACACTTTCCCTTTTCCCCCAAAAAAACCAACTAATCCAAGAGAACCCAAAAGTGTCTGTTGCATGCCCATAGCCCACTCACCGACTGGTCGTGGAGGTAGCGTGTGGTTCGGTTTGTCCGCGAGGAGGCTGGTTATCAGCAGGTACACTGGCCGCTAGAACGATTCTCCTTCCTTCGGTTGCTGTTACAGTCTGAAAACGAGAGTGATCACGACAGTGTCTGCCTGGTTACTGCCTCTCTGCTCCGCTCACACACACACTTAATGGCCGTGTTCGAAAGGATCAAAACCGTATTGTATCATGGGTAAATTGTGACTGACTGACTGATCTACAAATATTAATGAGTGGTTATTTATGATGCAAGGTCTTTGTTGATCGGCATTCGCCTGCACTCTCGGCTGCAATGTCGGAACAAGCCCATTATCTCCATCAGTGACAGGAGTAGTGAGGCGTGCTTGCGCGCGCACACACACACCACACACACACACGCTCTACGTTACATCAGTCCCTTCAGGGGAACTCTGATTGGTTCTTTTCTGGTTTTACAGTCCGGATAATTAGCATAAGAGGAACTCTGAACTGGTAAAGAGAGAGAGAGATGCCCATTTTTGCTCAAGGTCGCACAATTCATCGTCAGTATTGTTTAGTAGAGTCGAATTGTTAGTTGCAAAGAGATAACGTTATGCTTCATTTTTACCCAAACGAATTGTTATTAAGTTTTGTTATCCATCTTCTCTGGGAAAACCATACAAGTCATGCCTGTGTTGACAAATCGAACATGGAACTATCTAATGTTCTTGGTTAGGAGCATGGAAATGAGAAGGCTATGTAGCTATGTTAACTCAGCATAAATGTAGCCTCCATCGAAATGTATGTTCAATTGCATAAGAATGCTATTCAAATCCACAGAACAATGACACAATATTTCGAAGTGGTCCTATTCAAAATTAATTTACACCCAGCTGTATGCAGAAGTATTTCCTATGTGTCAGTGATATTTAGTGACAAAGTATAAAGCATTTAATTTTCAATCTTCAAATACTAAATACATGTTGACATTATCCCTAAATAGTAGGCCACCAACCGAAGCTGAAACATTTCCAATAGTCCCATGGTAGTTCTACTGTATTTTACACATTTCTCAGCCTGGAAGAGATTATATTTACCCCAACTAAACCCGTGATGCAGAATAATCTACTAAATTCTCATTAGATTAAAAAAATAATAATAATAATAAAATCGTTTCCAGTTTAATTTGATGAATAATGCATTTGCCCAATGGCTAGGCCGGACCCCCTGGATCAGATGGCATTTAGTAAGCTAATGCTCAATTTTACATTTAGCCCCTGCAAATTAACCAGTATCCTATCGTTATTATCACCTCAGCGAGAGGCCAATTTGTCATTCGCTCTTATGCACTGTAACTTCAACAGAGCTAATGTATTTCCTGAAACTCAAATACATTTACTACCAATCACTTTTTAGTTGATGTCATACATTCGTTGAAATATGATGCGTAGGGACATTTATAAATTGTATGAAATATGTATTTCTTTACTTTTTGCATCCACTGCTCTACAATCCAGTCAATTCAGCATCCTTGTTTTATCAGACATTTTGGCTGAATCATATTGAGTAGACTTGTGAAGAACAGCGTTTCACCGGAAATATGTTCTCTCTAACTAAACAATAAGATGTCAGGACACCTCTCCTCCGATACTCGATTCACCCTTACACTAATTGGTAGTTGGCATAAATTAAATCTGTGCCCGGGGGTGTGTGCCTCGCCACCGCCGCTAACTGGTATGCCCTCATCTGATGCGCTCGAAATCCAGACGTGGGGTGGAGAAAGAATTACAAAAACATATATATATATATATATATATTTTTTTTTTTTACATGTAATTGCATTTTTAAAT